>NC_053451.1:117248520-117456451 GCF_015227805.2 Hirundo rustica
ATAAATTCAACACTTTATAGGGAATATCAGCAGAAAAGAATTTCCTATCTTGTCTCTAAGCCCCCTCCCTCCAGATCCAAGTGGATATAAGTAACTTCCACCAAGGACTGTGGATATTCCTCCCTCACACAGAGGCTCGTGGACACGAGTCAAACTTCCTTTCTGAGGGGGAGTTTATCAATCAGGAACCCCTTAATTAACATTCAAGAGGAAAAAAAAAATTAAATGAACTTATCCCTATTCCTTCATCAATACAGGAGAAAGAAAATTATTCGCATCATCATCACGTTTTTAAGTCCCAAATAACTAAACCCCACACATGTGAAAGTGTTCATTTTGGGGTTGTGTATTCTGTAGTTTCTTTGGTCTCTGGAATTTAGACCAGTCTGCTCCAAATCCTGGGAAGTGCTTAGGGACATCCTGAGGTCACTCCAGCCACTGGAGCAGTGGCAGCCTGACCTTGGCACCACATGAAAGGCCAGCGAAGACTGGGAGAGCTGCATCCCCAACTTCCACACTCTGAATCCTGATGGAGCAGAGGGAAAGAAACAATTCCCAGAGCTGGCTGTGTCCTCAGGGTGCTGGAGAAGGGACACCATGGCTGACCCCCACCCCCCCCACACACACATTAGGGACAGATTTATTCCGGATTTGTGCTTTCCACTCAGAAATCTAATTTTCAGTCAATACACACAGGTCGGCCTGTTTATTAATGTTAAAAAATACTGGATTTGGGTTGGAATAGGATGGGATTTTACCAAGTGCAGAGATTATATAGAATCATGGAATGGTTTGGGTTGGGAGGGATTTTAAAGATAATCCAGTTATGCCACGGCAGGGACACCTCCCACTGTCCCAGGCTGCTCCAAGCCCCAGTGTCCAACCTGGCCTTGGGCACTGCCAGGGATCCAGGGGCAGCCACAGCTGCTCTGGGAATTCTATTCCAAGGCCTCAACACCCTGCCGGGGAGGAAATTTTTCCTTAATATCTGATCTAAACCTGTAATTTTTCAGTTTGAGTCCATTCCCTGTGTCCTGTCCCTCCATTCCTTGGGAATTGTCTCTCTCCAGCTTTCCTGGGGCTCCTTCAGGCCCTGCAAGGCCACCCTGAGCTCAGCCCAAAGCTTCTCTTCTCCAGGCTGAAAATTTCACTGATTTTTCCTGAATCCTTCATGGCTTTAATTTATTATCACAATCAAAGGTGCCTGATTAAAGTCTGATCTGAAATCTGAGTGTCTGGGTGCGGCCTTTAAGGTCACTGTGGATTCCTTGAGCTGATGCCATGCTCAGGACTAAAGTGGAGTTTATTGGGTGTGATAATTTCCACCGTGTGGTTCAGTACCAGGAACAATGAAAAATCAGCTTGGTTGATTTTAATACTGTTAGGGAAAAAAAAAAAAAAAAAAAAAAAAAAAAAGGATGAGGGTCAGCTGTGGCTTTGCTTGAGGTTGTTAAAATGGGAATGTCTCAGAAGCAGTTTGGGAGGTTTTTTGGGAAGCCATTCGTGACTCAGAGACCTGCACTGGTTTTTCCCCCTCACCCATGAGAGCCATCACTCTCTCCAGGCTAAAATCCCAGAGATTTAAGAGCATTTCCATTCCAGGGGCCAAAATTCCTTGGCATCCTCTCTTTGCGTGCCCCACAAGACCCTTGAAACCCCAGTGTTTGATTTTCTGCACCGAGCCATGTAAACATATCCACTATTTTTATCACCAGCCACTGCCACAAGGATTTAATCCTCAGATTTCCAGGGAGGGAAGAGTTTTCCATGCATGTTCCAGCTCTCCAGTAAATTCGTGATGATCCAGCAGGTTTTAAACAAGTGAAACAAAAGACACTGAAGGAAAAGTGATGAACAAAACTTCCAGGCTCTAAACAAAGTTGGAGGAGGATCATTAAATCAATGCTGGTTTTAATTTTATTTTTCTTACCAAAGGGGGGGGAAAAAAAAAAAAAAAAAGGGTCATGAATTCTTATCAAGCTTCCTTAAAGGACAGCTTGGCATTGGCTCTGACTTCTTAAAATTAAAATTATATTGATTTTCCATTTTATTAAATAAATGTGCCTCCCCGAGCTCGCTTTAGGAAAAGAAAAATGTTTTCAGTGCAATTTTCTCTTCAGCAATTGCCTGGATTTTGCCTGTGGAATGCTCATCTCCATCCAAATTAAGGGACAAAGGGATTACCCGGAATAGTTCTAATTCCAAGCCGTTGGTGGCACGGGACAAGTTTCAGCCTCTCAGACAAATAAATGAAATTCAAATTCTCTCGGTGCTTTGGTTTTAAACTGTCCATGAATGTTTACATTGCTTGGGAAAGAAACTGGAGTGTAGAAAAGTGGGATTTGAACGCTGTTGAGTACTTTGGGATCAAAACTGGCAATTCCCAAATGGGCAAAGCTGGGAATTATCCCATCCTTTTGAACTTGGTGGGATCTTTGTAGCTTTGGAAGATGGAAAATAAAACATTCCTAACAAAAATTGTCCTTTGACCTCAGGGACGAAAAGACATTTTTGAAGGGAAAACATCAACCCTGGTTGTCTTTGGCCCTTCAGATGGAGAGCAGGAAGAAGCTGAGGAGGCAGATCCCAGAGTTTGGTGGGAGATTCCTGATTTCCCTCCTTGGTCTTGGGCCCAGTTTCCCTGGGAGAATAAGGCAAGCTCCAGACAGGTCCGTTTTCCATGGGAAAAATCCTTCCCTGGGAGGGTGGGGAGGCCCTGGAACAGATTCCCAGATTTGCTGTGGCTGCCCCTGGATCCCTGGAAGTGTCCAAGCCCAGGATGGACATAGGGGAAGTGGAAGGTGTCCCTGCCACGGCAGGGGTGTCCCTGGATGAGCTTTAAGATCCCTCCCAACCCGAACTATTCCATGATCCCACAGGATAAGGCGGTTCCAAAGGAGCTCTTAGTGTTTCCTGTACCATGTGTGATTGAAAAGGAACAATTTGGGAAGTATTATTTGCATCAAGGATTTTTAGGACACAATTTAAGCCCCTGAGAGATGCCAAGACTCCCTTATTTTTTTGGAAAGCCAGTTAAGACTCCATCACATAATTTACAAAACACGAGCACTCAAAGGCTGGGAAATGAATAATTTAAGATCTCATTAATCTCACACTCCCCACACCATAAACACAATTATCCATTCAAGCAGCTCTGCAGAAGTGAACATTTCATCACCACACAAGGCCCATCCTTCTGATTCCAGCTTCAAAATATTCCATCAGGAATATCTCCAACCAAAAAAAAAAAAAAGGGAATAAAGCTGTCCTGAAATCCAACAGCGACACAGGCAGGGCCGCAAGGAAACGGAATTTCAGCCGATTTTCTCAACCTTGCATTCTATGTTTTCCTTCTTTTATTCCACTCTGGAATGGCAGGAGAGGTGTTTTTCTGCTGGGAACTAATTTTTGAACCCACGCTATGGTGTTTTTCAGCGCTGGCTGTGATGGGACTGGGAGATAATGGAAGGTCAGGAAGCGCTGCTGAAATCTCCCGTCAGACGGATTTGAGATGGATTTTTGGTAGGAGAGAAATAATCCCACAGAATCTAATTTTAACCACATTTTAGGCGGGAAACATAATTCTGGGTTTGGAAGGGATAATAATGACCTTCCACGTCCATTTTTTTTCTGCAGTGGAATTACACAAGGCAAGAACACCTTCCCTCTGGCATTCCTAAAGGAAATTCCAGGGAACTGAAGATTCCTTACCTTATGGTATTTCCAGAAAAACACCTTCTCTTACATGATTTTATTTAGAAGAGGGGGAAAAAAATAAGCTTTTCATAAAAACCCTTGGGAATATCCTTCCCAGGGTACTCCAAATTACACTCAATTTTCTGGGCTTATTTTTTTCTGGACCGGTCACAAAAAGCTTTTAAAAACACACTTTTGGAGTTACTTGATTCCAGGGAATTGTGACACTCCTGGATATGTATTTTTCCCACCTGGGCTCTTGGTTCACCAAGAGATTTCAGGTGTCCAGCACCTGTGCTCTTCTCCGTTGTTAAATGAAGATTTTTTTTTTTATCCTGTTTTATATTCCCTTTTAAAATATTCCCTCTCTTCCCAGAATTTCTGCCCTAGACCCTACAAAGTGAAACACAAACTCCTGCCTTTCACCAACCAATTTATATCCCAAATTATGGCACTTCCAAGACTTTGTCACTTCCTTTCTCTTTCCCTTTCCAGAATTCCCTTTTTTAAATTTTAGTTTATATTTTTTATTTCCTCCAGCTGTTTTCATTCCCCCCCCCCCCCCATTCCACCTCTTGGAAATGCCAGGTTTTCCTCTTTTCCTCTCATTTTTTTTCCCTCATTTCTAATACCTTTACCAGGGAGAGCTGCTAATGCTCTACAGTCAGTGGTCCTTGACTATTTCAAGGGATTTGGTGAAAGCCAAGTATCAAAAAATCTCAGAAATTTCCATCTTTGTCCGTGTTGTCAGTTTAACAGATCTATTTGAAAACAATCCATTGAGCCCCCCTTCTCAAAAGTATTCCTGAAACTCTTCTCTTTCCATTGCTGTCCAAGATCCCTCAGGGACTGGGAAGAACAAGGGACTCAGAGTGCTCCTCCTTTATGGCAGGAGTAGCTGCAGGCTGCAGGGACATGTCATGGAATCACAGAATTCCAGAATGGTTTGGGTTTAGGGGCGCTTTAAAGCACACCCATTCCCACCCCTGCCATGGCAGGGACACCTCCCACTGCCCCAGGCTGCTCCAAGCCCCAGTGTCCAACCTGGCCTTGGGCACTGCCAGGGATCCAGGGGCAGCCACAGCTGCTCTGGGCACCCTGTGCCAGGGCCTCAGCACCCTCGCAGGGAGGAAATTTAGCCCAAAATCTCATCTAAACCTGTAATTTTTCAGTCTCAAGCCATTCCCTGTGTCCTGTCCCTCCATTCCTTGGGAATTGTCTCTCTCCAGCTTTCCTGGGGCTCCTTCAGGCCCTGCAAGGCCACCCTGAGCTCAGCCCAAAGCTTCTCCTGGCCAGGCTGAACAATGCCAGCTCTGCCAGCCTTTGCTCCCAGCAGAGCTGCTCCATCCCTCTGCTCATCCTGCTGCCTCCTCTGGGCTCTCTCCAGCAGCTCCAGGTGCTCCCTGTGCTGGATCCCAGCTCTGCAGCTGGGCTCTCACCTCAGCGGGCACAGGGGGGATTTTCCTCCTCATCCCAACCAGTTTCAGCAGGACGGGAATTCCCGTGCGACTCCAAGCGAAGTCACTGCCTTGCAAAGCCCACCTGATGCTCTTCCGAGTGCCCAGATGGTGCAAGGCCCTGGAATGTTCCTGCTCCAAGGCCATCAGCAATTCCTGGAGCTCAGGTGACTCATTAATATCCTCCCTGACAAGTCGGATTGAAAAGCACGCTGAAAAACGACTTTTTCCTGTCGGAGCTCGTTAGGTTTTATGCACAAAACAAAATCATTATTCAGAGATCTGGAACTCCTTTCCTAAAGTGGGGCATCTATTGAATATCCCCAATGCAATTCTTCCTCCTAATATGGTAATTCGTTATCTGGATTTAATTATCTGCGAGGTGAAAGGTTGCTGGGCACTGTTGTTCTGCAGGAGCCCAATGGAAATTTTTAAGTACTTTCACTCTGTCTTTACAGATCAATCTTCCTGCTAATGACAACCAATACTTTCAGCTATGATTACAGAGCAGCTCCATCTTTTCATGAGCCGAGACTCTTTGGAATCATAAGTATTGATCTTTTTAATAGAAGTCAAGAAAAATGAAATTACCGGGGCTTCTTTTTGCAAAACTATGATAAATGGCAACTGGGAAAGTTACAGAAGAGTTTTTTCTTCTTCTTTTTCTTCTTCTTTTTTTTTTTTTTTTTTTTTTTCCCCTTTTGCTGTGGATTATTTTAATCTCGAAAAACGATGTGCTTTTTAATAATGTTTGTCTTTCCATTATGCACATTTGCAGCAAAGCCAGAACTTATTTTTGTATGACTTTATATAACCACATTTAAGCAAAGCCATGCCAGAATTGCCTCCTTGGTATATTTAGGTAACCATCAAACAGACTCTGGGCTAAAGGAGAAAGCTGATTTTAGATGCCAAGTGGTCGGGTTTTCTTGGCATCTCTGAGTTTAATCCAATTTTTTGAGCAGTGTTTCGAGCTGTCTACAATCAAATATTCATTTGTTCCTTACATAGAGCTCACCCTTCATTGCTTGTAATATTGTGACAAGTGACTTCACCTCTCTGCATTGTCTCTCTTCCCAGAAATCTCGTCCTGGCTTTCACATCTCCCATTTTCCACTGGAATTTATGTCTCTGCCTCTTGCTCCGTGTTGTATTTGACCAGGGAATGCTCCTGCGGGACCCAGCTCCTGTGCACCCCATTAAAAACTTCATTTTCCAGTCTGCATCCTCATCCTTGTGCCAACAAAACGGAAGGAAAACCAGATTGGATCCCAGTTGTAGCTATTCCTCTTGGGTAAATTCCTCTGTGAAAGGAGTGGGAGAGATAAATCTGAATGGCAGGAGAAAAGATGTGGATAAATCACGTGGTGGGAGGTATAAACTGGCGGCTCTTACTGGTGTTAATGGGAACTGGGGGATGTCCTGCAGATATTTTAAATCGGAGCCACAGGAAAACTCAGCTGAAGGGACAGTTCCACATTTTCTTATTGCCTGATTGATCCTCAGAGTTGTAAATCCGTGGCCTTGCCGGGCTGATTTCCACCAGGCAATTTCCTTTTTTTCTAATCACACCCCCATAATTTTTTTAACTTCCCCTTCATTTTTCATTATGGGAAGCCTCCAGCTCCCAGCGATTTGGGTTTATTGCTGTCCTTGGAACTCTCCATATTTTTCTGTCACATTAATTCCTGGACATTTTGTTAACCTCTGTCTTTTGCTGGTTTTAGATGTCTGGATTTAACACTTTCTGTGCTTATGGGCACCTTCGTCCCTAAAGCTGCACTGACAGAATAATTTGATTTTTAAAAAAGAAATGAAAATAAATATATTACAATGCATTTTTACATGCTCCTCCCAAATGTGGTTAATTTGCATCTTCATTAAATCATAAACAGAGATTTTTCCCTTGGTGAAATCCGACACAATTCTGTAAAAAACACTAAGAAACACAATAAAATCGGCTGTTTCAACTAAGCACGAATGATTTCAAGACATACTGAAATATCCTTCACTATTTTTAATGAAAACACTTAAATTAATAAAATCTGGGAATTTTTTTAAGCCTTGATACACAAAAATCCTGTTTAATTCACAGAGTTCCTAAACTGCGCTTGAGTGGGAGGGTTCGCCCAGCTCCTTATCTTCTGTTTTATTTGGTTTTCCCTGTTTTTTCAACTTCCTGCTGCTGGCCACTTTCAGAAGGAGGTTCTTGGGATGGACACAGTGTGAATCCCATGGATTCCTGGTCCAATTATTCCACTCAAAATCATGGAATCATGGAATGGTTTGGGTTGGGAGGGAACTTCAAATTCATCTTGTTTCACCCTCTGCCACGGGCAGGGAAATTTCCACCACCCCAGGTTGTTCCAAACCCCATCCAACCTGGACATCCTTTTCTTTGAACATCCAATTCACAGGAATTATCATAATTAAAATATTGATAAAAGTCTCAGAAGCTCATTGATTCCATTTTATGTTACCTCATTTTCATGGACTAAACCCTTTAAAGGTAATTTTTTATATCTCATGTGGACAGGGCTCTGTGTGTGCTGCAGATGGACCAAACCAGGGGGTAAAATAATTCTGGGACATTCTGCACTCAACATGCTGAAAATCCAGGTGTAAATGAGAAACCTGAGTTTGAAACATGGCAATTATTTAATAATTTAAATAGTACAGGATGGTTCAGCGTGGCTTAAAAATCTGTTGGAAAAGCCCAAATGTGCCTTTCTTTGAGTTCCTTTTACAGAATTTTATTGATTTTACTGACTGGGTTTTTTTGTGATTTAATGAAGATTCCACATTGGGAAAGAGAGCGCAAAACTGCGCCGCAGTATATTTATTTCTAAATTTATATTTACTTTTTAATGTGTATTACTGACATTTATATTGATTATATTTATATTTATATTTATATTTATATTTATATTTAGATTTAGATTTAGATTTAGATTTAGATTTAGATTTAAATTTACCTGGCAAAGCCGAGTTCTTGTGCTGGTCCAGCTGAAGCCGTGAAAAACCGTTTATTTGGAATAACATTTTTGACTGTCTTGGTTTGAACGCTAGAAATTAATTTGGTGGCCAGCTGGGATTGAGAACATGAAGTTGCCATCTCAAAGATGATTTGCGAAAACCGATTTTGGAATTATTTTTGCAGCAGGTAACAAGTAATGTTTAAAACACAGGCAGAATTATTGGTCTTCCCTCTTTTTATAGACGTTTTCAGCTCCTATTTTTAGATCTAAACCCATTTTTTTTAGCAAGCATAGGAAGATTCATGGACTAATATTTATTGGAACATGGAATAAATAACCCAATCACTCCATTTAGTGCGTCTAACATTTATTGTGATAAGAAAAAGATATTTATGAGTAGATTTTTAAGCAAAAATTCCAACCACTCCTGTGTTTTTCCCTTGAGGATTCTCCTCATTTCTTTGAATAACCCAAATAAGACGTGTCTGGGTACCCCCATCACTTCTAAGCCAAAAAAAAAATTCCTTTAAATTTTTGAATTATTTTCTTCTTTAATGTAAAATTTATGGGATGAGGCTGAAAGAATGATTTGTCGTAAAAATAGGGGTTTATATGTGGAACATTTGCAGGATAAAGTTTTGTTTCATTCTTCAGGGTGGTTGAGGCACCAGGCACCTCCAGGCAAGATGAAAATTTGGAGTATTGACGTAGGAAAAACAATAAAACTAAATAGAGTGAAAAAATGTTGAGACCGATTCCAGCACTTTTTTTTCTCATTTGTAGTTTTTAAGGCAATCTTTTATTTTTTAGTATTTTTTCATTAAGCTTATATTAATAGAAATAAACAAAATAATATAAATATTTATATTATACATTTAAATATTTATAACTATTAATATTATGGAGTCTGACAGATAATTACAAAAGTCCAGAAATTCCCAGCAGTTTTTGCTAAAAAATCAGCATTTCCTTGCAGTTATCTTCTGTTGGGATCAAAGATCCATGATTGTCATTGGAATTACAGATTAAAATAGTTTATCTATTTATTTACTCATTTATGTATTTATAGGTAGTGCTGCTTGGAAAATACTTTTTATTATTTACCTAATTTTAAAATATTTTATTTCATAACTTTGGAGACAAAGATTGTTTTGGAGAAGAAGATTGAAAATTCTGAGTAATTTATGAATTAGGAATGGGAAGGAGGGAAAGAAGAGAAATGAATCATTTGGCAGAAAAAAAAATCATGGAATGGCTTATAGTGTTCAGCACTAGGATTTGGATATCGTGGAAAAATCTGGGATATTCTGAGAAGGCAACGGAGCAGTTAAATCTGTGCTGGGTATTCCCAGAGGAATGAGTCAAAACCCACTTATTTAAAATTGGAAAATGTTTGGACTGACAAACGATGTTTTCCATTCAATTATTTTTTTTTTTTAATGGAAAACTTTTGCTCTGACGAAAATTTTTTTTTTTTTTTAATGAAAAGTCTTTAATGGAAATGGAAATCAGCTGTTTGTTTTTCATTTTTTCCCTTTTTCCTGGAAAATCTTGGCTTTTTATTGGAAAAAGAAATCACAAAGCAGACAAGAAAATAACATTTCACACAAGAGTGTTCCATCTTTGTGTATATCTAAATAACGGAGCTCAGAAGAGAGATGGAATATCTCTGGCGAAGATTCCAGCTCCATTTCCATAAGAATAAAGGAAAACATATTTTTTGACTACTGTAGGAAGAGAAATGGGAGCTGGGATCTTGATTTTGCTGAGGAAACAAGGATCAGGAGCCTGGCAGAAAAGGGAAATTCCTGGCTCAGATGGAATTCTGACAGCTGGCAACAGAAATTGTTTTTCCTCTGGAATTTGATAGCCGTTAATTCGTCTTCTCCTTGGCTCTCCCCGATGAGCACAGTTCTTTTCCCTGATAAGGAATTCATACTGTTAAACTCCGCGTGAACTCCGAAAAGATGGAGGTCCAAAATGCTTCCCAGCAGATAGGAACAGCAAAACGTCAGGGGAAATTGAATCACGGGGCCTAATAAAATCAGCTGGGTTTTGGAATCTGGCTCTGGGTGTTTGGGGAGGAACAATCACTCTTAGGAAACGAAGTCAGGGATGAAATGTAGTGCAGGGCTAATTGGGAAGGGATCGATGGATTCCGCGCGGGAGTCGTTCCGAAGGAACGGCCGTTTAAGGCGGCGGCGATTTAAAACTGGGCTCTGTTTTCCTTCCTTTGAGGGACGGAAAATCTGGGGGAAAATCATGGAGCCGGGTGGCCTTGGTGGGAAGTTGGTCGCCCCCTTGACTTCCATGGGTTCTGGTGGGGATTTGGGATGAATTCCCTGATTTGAAATGGAGGGGAATGTCATTGAAATTGATTGGAATTGGATGAAACGGATTGAGATTGATTAGAATGGAACGAAATGGACTGAAATTGATTGGAGTTGAGTGAAATGAATTGAAATTGACTGAAATGAAATTAAATTGATTGGAATTGAAGGAAAATAATTGAAATTGATTGAAATAGAATGATGATTTGAAATGGATGCTACCTACCATGAAAGACTCCATCTACACAACTGATCCCCCTTTTTTTAATGGAGAAATGCTTATTAATCTGCCACTAATAAATTAATATTATATCATTATGTTGATAATATCTCCTGATAACATTAAATTTTGTGCCCTTTTAGCTATCAGTCTACAACAGTTCCATAGGATCCAAGGCTTTACTCATTCCCCACAAAGGAGAAAACAGAGAAATGGCAGAAATTCCAAACTCCACAGGGACATTCAGGTGAGCCCAGCCCACAGGTGCAAGAGTGGGATTTGAAATGAGGAAAGAGGGGAAAAGGGAAGTGCACATCACCCAACTGGAGCAGGAAAACTGGGAATTGCCTCTGGATACTCCACAGGCCACAGGTGCTCAGTTCTGCAGATTGAAATGCAGGGAATGAGCAGAATAAACATAAAATTTGGAAATACAGGAGAAACTGGTTGTGTATGGAATTGGCAAAGAGGGAACGGAGACCAGAGCAAGCACAAAATGCAGCCTGAGCTGGAGACCATCTGCTTCCCGAATCCAGAGGTTCTGCTGCAATTTAGGGAGGTGTTCCTGAAATGTGTCCAACATTTCTCAGCATGGAAAGCAGCAGGTGAATGTTGGGCTGCTTCTCCCCCATTAATTAGAGTAAGGATTAATGAACTCTGGGCAACATCACGGATCAGATATTAAAAAAAACCCCCAAAAACCCGAAAACACAAAAACAAAAACAAAACCAAAACAAAACAAAACAAACCAAACAAAAAAACCCCCCAACCCAACCCAAAACAAAACCCAAAAAACAACCCACAAACACAAAAACCTCCCAAAAACCCAAAGCAAAACAAAACAAAAAATAACCCAAACCCAAAAAACCCTGAAGGATTGGACAGGCACTGGAATAAACTGCCCAGGGAGGTGGTGGAGTCACTCTGGAAGTGTTCAAGAGGTGTCTGGATGTGGCATTTGGGCTGTAATTCAGGGGTGATGGTGGTGGGGCTGGGGTGATGCTGGGACAGGATGGTCCTGAAGGGCTTCTCCAACCTTTTTGATTCTGGGAAAACATTTTTGGATATGCAAATGAACCACATCCAGGTCCCTGACATGGCTCAGTGCCAAACTTCATCCGCTCAGTGCCAAAACACCCACTGGCTTCTTCCTTGTCCTGGAATGGGGTGAAACAGCAAATTACATCTTCTTCTACTCCTCTTCTCTTCTCCAAGAGGCACTTTGGCAGATTTTATTATTTTCCAGCCACATGTTGATGGAACAGGTGGCAAATATCAGCCAAGCGTCCGAAAAATGAGATCTGAGCGAAATCTTCTTTCCTGTAACATCTCCCAGTGTCTGTTGACCATAAAAATTTAATCAGGTGATCAAGAAGAGATGGCAAACTTTACATTTGACATGATCTCCCTTTGTATTTTCCTTCTAATTATTTCCAGGTGCCTCTTTCATAAAAGAAAAAGGGATTTTCATCTGCTCCTTGGCCTGGGAATTCCATAGATTCTTCAACAATTCTGAGACAGCTTTAGCCAAAATCTTTGTGACAAGGCCGGGGAGAACTGGTTTTAGGGGAGCTAGAACTAGTTTTGGGGTACCTAGAACTGGTTTTGTTCATGTCTATGACCATGAAATCCAAGGAAATCAGAGAGCTGGGTTTCAGAATGCCTTTACTTCGTGTTATTCCTGAGTGCCACACATTTTCCGCTTCTCTCCTTTCCTCCAGTGAGGATTTCCTCGCAGAATATCCAAATAATAACAGTTTTTGCTTGGACTGCACAAGAATATGTTACCACTGGCAGCTCTCTCATAGCTGCTTTGGACCTCAGTCTCCTGTAGGGTCATAACATCTGTTCTGCATTTAGAGAATTCCTACTAATATATTAAAAAGAAGGGATTTATTATGTGAGTGCTGACTGGTGGAGATTTTTCCACGTGCTGAAATTGCTCAGGAGGTTATCCTGAAAAAGCTAAATATAGCTATTTCTATATTTTCACCTATAGCAGCTGCTATTTTGGTCCTTCGTCTCGAATCAAGCTGCACAGCAGACAATGGAAATATTCCCTTTGTTCGCAGGATTGGGCCTCAAGGATTACTGGAGTCCTTGTGCAAGGAAACCCTCTCCTGGGAGAGACTTTAGAACCGGAATGTGAGTGGGTAGAAAAGGTCTCAGGGAAACACATGCAAGGCTTAAAATCAGATTTTTTTTTTTTTTTTGAGAGAGAATGGACCAACTTCAAGATAATATTTAGAAAATCTACTAAGGCCCAGGCTGGACTCTCTGGTCAGACCTAAACTGGGTGTGTTGGAGCTGCCTGATAAATCAAATACCTTGTTATTCCTCAGGGCAGGAGCAGAAATTCCCTCTACAGCAGTGAAAGGAGGTGGAGTGAGGTGGGGTTGGCCTCTTGTGCCATGTCCCATGTCAAAGGATGAGAGGAAATGCCCCCAAATTGCACCAAGGGAGGTTCAGGTTAAAAATTAGAAGTTTTTTTCCCTGGCAGAGCGATCAGGCCTTGGGATGAGCTTCCCAGTGAGGTTTGGAGTCACTGCGGGAGTGCTTAGGATGAGTCTGGATGTGGCCCTCGGGGACAGGGTTTGGGGTGGGACTGGATCACCCCAAAAGGTTTTTCCCACCTTGATGATTCTGTGATTCTCTTTGGGGATTCATTGTGATTCAGCTGAATGAGGAGCAAGAAACTTAACTCTCACAGGAGCCCATATCCCCAGGCTCTGACTGGATTCTGGATATTTTATGGAGCATCCTCTCCCCACTAGGTCATCCTGAAAATCTGGGTTCTTTTTGCCTCCTAAGAAACGTCAGCGGGTAGGAAAAATAATAACTGAAAGATAACAGAAAAATAACTGAAAATTAACTGAAAAATAACAGAAAAATAACTTCCCATTTGTGCTCCAGTCGGCACCCTCAGTGCTGGAAACGCAGTTTGCGTGTGCCTCTCGTGCTCTGAGCTTTTCTTGCCTGGTGGGTGGGCGGTGATGACATTTCCCCACAGGAAAACACCAACTCCACAACCTTTTCCCTCTTCCCAGGCCGCCGCCGTCGGTGTCGTCAGCGCCGTGGGACGTCAGATGGTTTGAAGTCAGCAGATCCTCCTGTCCGAGCTCCTGTCACACCCCAGACTCCTGAGTGTCCCTTTTTTGTGTGACCACGGGCCCTTCTGGCAACGGGAATGTTTTCCATGAGTGCCTAAGGAAATCCTTGGTCAGGATAAACAGCTCCCCCACTCCTCGCCTGCTGCCAGGAAGTTCTAAATAGAGTCTCTGTGCTAGGCTGAATTTTTTTTTTTTTTTTTTTTTTTTTTTTTCCCATTTTTTATTGCTCCACGCTGGAGCTCAGTCCTGAGGTCTAAGCCAGAGAATCAAAGCTGTGCTTGGAACTGTTGAAAGGCCACAGACCTTGCTCGAAGTTCAGGTATTCCAAATTCCTGGGAACACGTGTTGCCATTTGCATGGCACAGTTTTTTTGGGACAGAGCAGCTCTGCTGAGACCTTCTTCCGAGAAGTCCAACTTTTCCTGGTGACAAATCCCCTGGAAAGGACCTTTCACACTTTGTGGCCCCCAAATCTTGATCGACTCCACCCCTGCTCGCCAGTGCAGGGCCAGTCCTGCTGTCGTCATGAGTCATGGAATCATGGAATGGTTGGGGTTGGAAAGGACCCTAAGGAGCATCAGGTTCCAAGCCCGCTGCCACGGGCAGGGAACCTCCCAGCCTTGCATTTGCAAGAGAAAAGGTGAAGGGCCAAGCAAAGCACCGATTTTATTCTTAAAAGGCTAAACCAAACCAAAACCCCTTTGTGATCTTTCCAGCCTGGGTCAATGAATTCCAAATGCTGATACAATTGGAGAGGCTGAAATCATGGAATCGTGGAGTGGTTGGGGTTAGGAGGGACCTTAAAAATCATCTCTTTCCCAACCCCTGCCATGGCAGGGACACCTTCCACTGTCCCAGGCTGCTCCAAGCCCCAGTGTCCAAGCTGGGGCAGCCACAGCCGCTCTGGGAATTCCATCCCAACCCCTCTCCACCCTCCCAGGGAAGGATTCCTTCCCAATCTCTCATCCAGCCCTGTCCTCTGGCAGTGGGAGGATGATCATCTCAGCTATCCTGGAATATATGTTTTCCAGGGGTCTTTTTATTAGGCAGTTTTCTCTTAAAATTCAATATTTATCAACAGGTTGGGAAAACCACAAGAAATGTATAGAATAAGCCTTTTCCTTTAAAATTGAAACCTGTTCCCTCAAATAGGAATTTCTACGTGCAATTAATTGCGGGTGACAACTCAGAATGGATAATTTTGATCAGTCCAGGGTTCCATTATCCTGGATAATTTCAGCGAACAATGCTCGTGGTAAAAAAATTCTGGTGCTCACAACGACGGCGCACAGGAAGATAATGTTTAAAAATATAATGCAGGTTGAAAACTCAGAGTTGTGCATCGTCTCTGGTGGTGCTGAGGGTGCCGATTGCCCCACCGTGGCTACGAGAAGACAAAAGGACCTGGAAAACAGAAAAGAAATAAATAAAAAAAAAAATCTGGGAATGAGAATGAAATGTGGAGACAAGATGGGGTTGGGACACAGAAAGGGTCTGAGAGACAGAAAGGGGCAAAAGACTTTGATGATGGTTAAGGGTCTTCTGGGAGGAGGAACGGGGAAAATGTTTGCATGGACTGGAAGTATGGGAATGAAATGGAATTGGGAGCAGCTATGGAAAAAGGAGCGCGATAAGAGGAAGGAGTGATAAGGACAAAACCCTAAAGAAGAGGAAGCCGGGTCACAACAGCTCTGAAAAATACAGTTGGGGAACCAGTTTGCCAGGATCCCTCAGTTTTTTATTCCAGAGTTTTAATTAACAGATGTTGCCTCGTGTTGCACGATGCCCAGATGGATTTGGTTTCCTCCATCGCATTCCTGGCATGAAATGTTTACTCCGTGGAGGGAGAAAAAGCTGCTGTGCTGCCAGCAGAGGCCAGGAAGGAGAACCAGGAGAGGGCTGGGGATGCTGCCTGCTCACCTGGGATCTCTGTTAATACCAGAACTGGGATTTATTTGAATTCCTTCCTTTGGATTTTGACCTCTGGTGTTCTTTTCCAGCACAGAGCTGGTCCTGCTACTGTAGATCATCCCAGCACGGTGTTGTTTGCAGGTGTCCTGGTTTTTCATGGACATTTTCAGTCCCATTTTTCAGTGGAAGACCTCTGGTGTTTTCCCTAAATTCAGCTTTGGGTTGACTTCAGGTGGAAATCCATGATTGCTTACACTGAGGATTGTGTGCAGCAATAAAAAAACCCCACCAAAAACACTAAAAAAGAGAGAACTAAGTCTGCCTTATGCCCTGTGGTGTTTATTTCGCCCAACCACACTGAAAATTAAAGGAAAACGTGAAGACCAAAATCAGTGGGGAAAAAGGATTGGGCTAAAGAGGTGTCCGATAGGAGATGCCGGAAAAAATCTCATGTTCTGGAACTTTCAGTGAATTCTCAAAGGCTCAGTGCAGGTTTTTTTGGTCAGGGCAGGTAATTATCTCCCCAAACACTCATCAGGCTGCATGATAATGGCACTGCCTCCTGGGGAAAATCCAGGTGAACCTTTCCTTGGGAAGGGGCATAAAAATCTTCCGACATCCTTGGTTTCGGGGACAGCAACAAACGCCGGTCTTGTGGAAACATTTCATTTTAATTCCACAAGATCCTCTTAGGTAAACACTGCAACACATTGGATCCATTTTTTTTCAAACCAACTTGTAAAACCAGAAAATCCCCCAGCCTCTGATAGGCAGCAGCATTAATTGCCAGGAGCACAAAGAGGCATTTAGACATCGGAGTGTTTTGGCAAAAACGCAAATGACTTCTTTTCCTTCCCTTGCCCTTGAAAATAGCTCTGCTCAACTCTGGGCTTCCTATGATGGAGGGTTCACCATTAATCACCTTTATGACATCTCATATGTGGAGCAATCCGTGGGCCTAATCAGCCACTTTCCTGAGGAAATTGGCCAAATCCCGGCGCTTTGAGGCGGGGGATGAATCACAACAGCTTTGCTATTCAGACAAATCCCTTTTCAAGTGCCCTTAGAGATGTTTGGTTTGGATTTTTTTTTTTTTTTCCTGACATACAGTGAAGACAGCCCCACAGGAAACAATAATAGTTTAATCTCTGGAAAAATTTCCTTCCTGTAGTGCAGCAGCTTTTCAGACAGGTACTCCAAGCCAAGGAAAATTAACAACAAGCCATGCCAAGAGCTGCTGTTGTTGCCTTTTACTCCGTCCCTTCCCTAGGAGTGACAGCCAGGAAAGACTCATCCCCTCAACAAACCCCCTCTGATCTACATTTTTCCAGGCATTAACAACAATTCCCAGCCTGGAGAACTGCTCAGGGAGAAAGGAAGACACAGAGGATCCTGCAAAAGCTTCCTGTGGTACCCCCACCATGAACAGCCCCAGTGATCCACATCCCTGCCCACAAACTGTGTTTGGAACCCCCAAAAATCCCTAGGAAGGATTTCCAGGATTGTGAGTTACAAGTTGTCTGTTGCAGGATTATTTCCCCTGGAGTTTTCATCCCTTTGACTTGAAGTTCTTCCTTGCTTAACATGGGGTGTGGAGGAAGAAATAGAGTTTATTTTATTGGTGTGAGTCAGGGCTCAGCACCATCATGTGGAGTTACATTTTTGCATGGAATTTTGTTCGGTTTGGGTTCTTCTCTACCCAAGGCAGGCTTGGTTTTGGATTTTTGCCCCAGTGGCACAACAGGGGAACACCGACCCTGAGGCAGAGAAAGAAATGAGGAATTGCCCCCAGCCCAAACCTCCTGCTTGCCTTTTTCCTTTCCTGGCTGTTATCTTGAGCTCAGGATCACTCTTGGAACCAGATCCTGATGTTTCCACCTCTGCAGTGCTCTGAAGGAGCTGTGAGGTAAAATATTTGATTGTAGAGCCCTCTGATCCAGGGACTGGAACCAGCAGTGCAGGGATAAGGGAAGGAAAGGAGGGCCAGGGGGAATTTTTCTGCAAGTGGGTGACATTTCCGTCCCTGTGTCCCCCGAGGTGAGAGCCCAGCTGCAGAGCTGGGACCCAGCACAGGGAGCACCCGGAGCTGCTGGAGAGAGCCCAGAGGAGGCAGCAGGATGAGCAGAGGCATGGAGCAGCTCTGCTGGGAGGAAAGGCTGGCAGAGCTGGCATTGTTCAGCCTGGCCAGGAGAAGCTTTGGGCTGAGCTCAGGGTGGCCTTGCAGGGCCTGAAGGAGCCCCAGGAAACCTGGAGAGAGACAATTCCCAAGGGCTGCAGGGACAGGACACAGGGAATGGCTCCCAGTGCCAGAGGGCAGGGCTGGATGGGAGATTGGGAATCAGGAATTGTTCCCTGGCAGGGTGCTGAGGCCCTGGCACAGGGTGCCCAGAGCAGCTGTGGCTGCCCCTGGATCCCTGGCAGTGCCCAAGGCCAGGTTGGACACTGGGGCTTGGAGCAGCCTGGGACAGTGGGAGGTGCCATGGCAGGGAGATGGGAATGGGAATTTCCCATAATTTGTGGAATTGCAGGTCAGTTATGTTATGGATACACTCAGAGTGAAAAACTGGATGCAGGACACGAGATGTTTCCCATCAGAATTTTTTAACACTTCCAGTCAATAGAACCAAGTGTTATAAAACTCTTCTTGTTTATCTTGAGCTGTGCTCTCTTCTCCTTATAAAACATCAGCTGGATTTTCCAAAATAACCAGAAAGGAGTAAATATATATTAGCCATGTCCTAAAGAAAAGCTTTTCCAAGGAGATTGCTTTTTCTTCCCAGAATGAGAACGTCCTGCTGAGCAGCATCCGGATCCAGCGCCCACAGGAGGCAGTGGAAGAGCTCCCACTGATGACAGTGGATGTTGGATGAATTCCCACCTCATCCTCGTGTTTCAGTGATGAAAATTGAGTTGCTGGGTTCTGGTGAGTACTGGGAAAGCCTGGTGTTACATAAGTTACTTACAATAGGTTGTTGCAACCATTAAAAGAAGCTGATTGTTTTTATTTAAAGTGTATTTTGCCGGTTCCTTTTAAGCCATTCCCAAACTCTACACGTCTCTTCCCTCACTCTGCTCTTTGGCATGCGTGTTTTCCAAACAAAACCCAAACAAGGACATGATTTCCTGCTGGTTGGGGAAGAGAGGCTGGAGATTGATTCTTTATATGGGAAAATGGTTGCTGAACACACGTGACAGCACACGGCCTTGTTCAAACATCCCAACGAATTAAAAGCAGATCCCAGCTCCAATATTCCAGATGAAGGGGTTGGGAGAGGCACTCACACGGAATTGTGCTGGTTTTGGGAAGACAGAGGTGAAATCACTGCACCTCATTCCGGGATTGAAAGGTGAATTTGTCCTGTCTGAGCATCAAGGAATAATTCTAAGGAATTATTTGACGTTCCCCTAAGGTGAACCTCCCAATGATGATGGAGCAGGTTCTTTGTTGGAGTCCAGGGCATTCCTTTGGCTGCCCTGGAGGGTCAGGGACCTGGGCAGGGGGGTCTGGGACCCTGGCACAGAGCCCAGAGGGACATTGGCTTTGATCCCAGTCCATGGGAAGGCTTCCTGCACTGCGGGAGGGGTTGCAGGCTACAAGAGTGTGAAAGATTGGAGTTTAGCTCATCACAGGGTGAGAAAACAGTAAATTTAGGTTTCTAGCATTGAGGTGAATGGGGGCAAGATGGAGAATTTGGGGCGTTGTCTCCTGCTTCTTCTTTCTTCTTCCCTCACTCCATTTCGGCAGTGACGTTGGCACAAAGTAGTTTAAGGAGATTGGGTCAAGGTAGGAATGACTTGTTTAGTATTAATAATAGGCATTGGTGAGAAATGTTAAATAAAGAATATGTAGCAATTAGTATAAAAGATAACGACAGCCCTGGGCAGGAGGAGTCGTCAGATGTCCAGGCAGCTACAAACATCTTTGTTGGGCACTGAGAAAATTGTAAGATAAGAAAAATAAATGAAGCATGCAGCCTTGAAAAATCAGAACCTGAAGACTCTGTCTCTTTCATCCGTTTGGCACAGAGCTGTGCAAGAGGGCAAAAAGACTCTAAAACCACCTGAATGCCCGGGAACAAACCTGACAGCTCTTCTCTTCCAGGAAAGGCACCATGGATACTCCATGAAGCCCTTCCCAGATGGCATCAAAATAACAGCCTGGTGTTCACTAATTGACATTTTCTCAGCCTCTATTTTTGTTCATCACACCCTGCTCTGGTTTGGACCCGCCTGAGAGACAATTCCTGATGATCCATGGCGGCCAATCCCAAATCCCCCGTATCTCTGGATATGCCAAAAGCCCCAGAAATTCCCAAGGGGATAGGCCACACCTTTGCCCTCGGTCTATGCTGTTCGTTTGAAAACCAGTTAATTTTGCCAGCCATACATTGATTTTCCAGATATAATATGGAACAGAAAACTTAAAAATAGAATTCACCTCTGCTGTTAACAAGTTTTGACCTTTGCTCACATTTGTTGGGGAAAGTAGCTCATAGTACCAATTAACATGAATTATTAACTCCTCCATTAATAATTAATTTATTAGAGGGCTAAAGGCATCAGTCTTTGCCAGCTAACACTATCGAGAGAAGATGAAGCAAACAACACAACCCTAATTAGAACAGCCTAATGAGGATGTCTGGAAGATCTGATGGGATTCAGTCACTCTAAATGCTCTTTATTTCCTCTCTGAAACCACACTGGGTGCAAAGAATCAGGCAGTTAACTCCAGTTCCTGTCGTGCAGGGTTTCTTCCTCCTTTCCGAGAGGAGGGAGCCCACTCAGGAGAGCTCAATTTAGGGATGATTAAGGGCTGATGAAGGATGCCACTGCCTAAACAACAGGAACGCTGTCTCTCCCAGTAATGAACAATTCTGGGGCTGTCTGAATCCTTAATGGCTTCGATGGGCTGCAGGAAAACTTCCACGTCTCGGAATTGTGCGGGATTTCACAGGATCCTTCCTTTGCCGTCTGAGCTCGGGCTTTGTCTGCAAAGCTTGGGGTGGTGCCTGAGGTCTCTGTCCATGTTTTGGGCAGGATGCAACAGTGGAATCCAGGATGGTCCAACAGGTGTGATGTTTCACACCCTGAAAACCGTGAGCTGTTCCCCTGCTGGTCCATCCCAAACTCAGGTAATTTTTCCATGTTTCATGCTAGTGGGCACATCCTCCTCCTCCTCCCGCTCCTGCTGGGACGTGGAGAAACTTCCCAGAGATTCTTTGCTGCAGCACAGCCTTTGCTGCTTCACACTTTCCCTTTTTGTGCCAAATCCGTTCATTAACACAATTTTCCCCCTTTTTTCCTGAATTACATGCTGAAGCTGTCTCAACTCTTCCCTTGTTCCCAAGCTTTTTGTCCCTGATCATGTTGACAACGCTTCTTTGGATAAATCCCAGCCCAAGCTCATTATTCCCCCTTACTCCTCCCGTGCTCCTTCAGACATTCCAGATTTTCTGTGGCAGCCAGGAGATGGGACAATGTTTCCTGCTCCTCCTTCTGTCCCACACTGACAAATTTTTCTTCAGAAATAATGGCAGAATTAAAAGAATTACGGCAAACACAACTTTTAGCATCTCCTCAAACCTCCCTTTGTTTGAAAAATTAAAAAAAACCCCTGGACTGTGCAATAATTCTTCACTTTCTTTGGGTCTTTGGCCCACAGACACTTCCCAAAGGTTTGCTGAGCAGATAAGTATTAGAATGACTTAGATTTAGATGAACATTAAATTAATCAGACAACACTCTGGGGGGAAATTGCCACTAATTTCAGATTTTTCATCTCCCAGAAATCAATTATTATTATGTTTATTGATATTGGACTTGTCACTACTCTCAGTCCTTTCGCTGTGGTGACAGAGCCTGAGAGGAGAGAGAGGAGGGGAAAACCAGAGTAAATAATTTAGAACTTCTTCCCAAAGCACCAGAAACCATTTCTGAGTGAGTGAGAAGATAAAAGCAGAGGGAAATTTTGGAAGATTTTATACACGGTCACATCTTTTTGATGTAAAAAGTTATTACCCAGCTCTACTCACAGGTTGTCTGGGGTAAAGAGTTGACTTAAAGGTGCTCTTGACGTGTTCTGTGATTTGTAATCACAGAATTCCTGAATTACTGAGGCTGGAAAAGACTTCCAATTCCATTGAATCCCAGCTGTGCCCAGTGCCCGGAGCTCTGAGTGCCACCTCCAGGTGACACCTGCAGGGATGGGCACTGCAAACTTCCCTGGGCAGCTCTTCCCAAGGCCTGAGCACCCTTTCCATGAGGGTTCCGTGGATTATGGGATGTGTTGCACGCAGGAAAATTTCTCAGAGCTTCCTTTTTTTGGATCAAACGTTTCCCTCTCTGAATTGGTCGGACTTGTTGAGGACTCTTTAAAAACCATCGGAATTTGGCCTTTTGAAATTAGGAGTAATGATTGAATTTAATCAATAAACTGATTAATGAAATCAGTAGGGTTCAGGACAAGCAAAGAGGAGCTGGAGTTCTACTATTGCAGTCACGACTTGTCATTAAATCAAGCTTCCTGCCTCAAGAACATTAGAATTTCAGAAGAAACGGGACTTTAATCAGAAAATATGGAAAATATTTCTCTGATTATGGAATGATAACAATCATTACTACAGCGGTCACCAGATGCTCCTATAAATCTCGTTAATGAAATCCCAATATTGGAATCCTCCAATCAGAATTCAGGAGCTAATGGGCAACCTTTCCCTAGGACTCAAGGTAATTCCAGCCCGCTCCAAGTGAAGATCCACATCTATTAAATTTAGAAATTGTCATTCAATTAACTTTTTTTTCCCAGTTTGGTTTAACAACATTAAGTGGCTGCTCCGGTGGCACTGGAGGCAGAAATCCAAGTCCTCGTTTTCCATAAAATGTTTAATTCAGAGCATTCCCCGGCTGTGGGACTAAGGTGGAAGAACAGAGAAGGGATTTTGCGCTCATTAATTACAAGAAAAGTTCCTTGTGAGCTGGGCAGATTAAGGAAACCAGAGAACCATAGAATTATGGAATATCCTGAGTTGGAAGAGACCCACAAGGATCATCCAAGTCCAACTGCACAGACCCCCCAACAATCTCACCCTGGGCATCCCTGAGAGTGGTGTCCGAATGCTCCTGGAGTTCTGGCTGTGCCCATTCCCTGGGGAGCTCCTCCCTGAAATGCCTGAGCCTAAAATTCAGGGGTGGAATTATTTATGGGAACTTCCATCCTGTGCTGTTCAAAATTCAGGAGGATTGAGCAAGGAGGAATGACATTTCCTTCCCTTCCAGGTTTCTCTTGAAGTCTTCTCTTAGGAATAATGCCCATCCTGACTGAAAACCTTTCCAGCTCTCCAGACAGAACCTCGGAGTTTTGTCTTGTAAAATGGGGCTAAAGCAAAACTGAGAAATTTTTACTCAAGGAATTGTCTGTGGACAATTTGCCTGCATTGAAAGCATCCGTCGAAAAATGGTGTTATAAATTTAAAACAAACTTTTTGTTATTTATAAATAGGATAAATTACCAAGAACAACCTCCACTCACACAAATATAAAACAACTTCCAAAGTTTCTCATTAAGTGCCTACACTCAATTATTTATCTCTGCACTGGCCCCAAAATATTCAATAGAATACCCCCAGGTGAAATGAGCGTCCTGAAAAATTCAGCAGGAAAAAACATCGCACTGGAAAGCAAAAGTATTGGAAGCTGATGTAGCTGAATGTGGATCAATGACTGAAAAATCCTGGGGAGAACGGGATTTCTGTCCAGCCTTTCCATTTGGGAGAGTCCTGTGACAGGATTACATATTAATAATAATAATAAAAAAAATTGAAATAGTTTATCCTTGATATTGGCAAGACAGTACTCTTACAAAGAAATGATGTACTGGATGGAAAAGGTCTCTTCTCATCAGAGCTTTGGATCTCTGTCATGGAATAGGAACAGGACATGACAGGGAAAGGGAGACAATTTATCCCACATTGTAACAACGAAATGGAATGGCTGAAATCCCAGAGATGAAAAATGTTTTTTTTTTTTCAGTCACCAGAATGTTCCAGTTTGTTGTCATGGATGTCTCAAAGATCAGGAAGAGATGCTGGCAGAAAAATCCAATTTATTTTTATTTTTCCCCCAAATTAAAAACTCAGAGAAGAAACTCTGTGCTCAGAGAAGAAACCTTTTGGAGGAACAGGGAAAGGAAGAATGTTTGGGCACAACATGATGCTGTGCTGGCCACACACAAGAAGAATCAGCCTTTTAATTTCCATTTTCTTAGCACAAACTCCGTGTAAAGAGTTGTCATGCAACCACCACCTGATGAGAAGGTCTGAGCTTCTAAAAAATCCCCAAGAAATAATGAATTAAGGACTTGTAAAAGGATAATGAGAGGCTGGAGAAGATGTTTTAATTAAGAAAGCTCCTTAAGAGCAGATGAAATAATTCCAGGGGTAAATTTCCATCCATTTTGGGTGAGAAGACAAACTTTTGAGCATTTGGGGAGAACACTGAAGTGAAGTGACATTTCCTGACATTTTCCGTCTCCGGGAAGAGCCCACACGTACTTTACAGGCACCATTTTTGGGAGAGCTCTCCCAGGGCTTGGAAAACTTGAAAGAGAGGTGATGCAGCCTCGGGGAATTCCTGCCTCTGTCCCAGCAGGGTTTGGCAGCAGCAGAGCGCCCGGGATCCTTCAGCACCCGGCTCCCGGTGGACAGTTCCCACCGGGATGGGCACGTGGCACCCCAGGCTGGTGGCCAGGGACCAGCTCTGCTCTTGGAGCCAGTTTGGCCAAAGGTCATGGAAAAAGGTGACAGGAACGTGCAGGGGATGATTTGGTCTGATGTGCTTTTGTGGGTGGAATTCGGGAGGAATTAGGGAGAAAAATAAAGGAGAGAGCACAAGTCTGAAACTGGATTGAGAGCTGAGTGAAAAAATCAGAGAGGGGGAGGTACAGGAAAGAGTGGGCAAGAACTGGGATTCGCTGGGACACAAGTTAGGAACATCGTATGGACAGGAGTGGGAAATGATTGAACAGCTGAGAGGAAATTGGAATATTTTCATAGAATCATGGAATGGTTTGGGTTGGAAGGGATCTTGAAGCTCACCTCATTCCCAGCCTTGCCATGGGCAGGGACACAGAATCACAGAATCACCGGGTTGGAAGAGACCTCCAAGATCATCGAGTCCAACCCAGCCCCAACAGCTCAACTAAACCACGGCACCAGTGCCACATCCAGGCTTTGTTAAACACATCCAGGGATTGTGACTGCACCACCTCCCCAGACAGACCATTCCAGTACTTTATCACTCTTTCTGTAAAAAAACTTTTTCCTAATATCCAACCTAAATTTCTCTTGGTGCAACTTAGGACTTTGGCCTTTCATTCTGTCAGCTGCAGCCTGGAGAAGAGATCAAGCTGAGCACAGCCACGCTTCAGGGAGTTGTAGAGAGTGATAAGGTCACCTCTGAGTCTCCTTTTCTCCACACACCTCCCACTGTCCCAGGCTGCTCCAAGCCCCAGTGTCCAACCCGGCCTTGGACACTGCCAGGGATCCAGGGGCAGCCACAGCTTCTCTGGGAATTCTATTCCAGGGCCTGTCCACCCTCCCAGGGAACAATTCCTACCCAAGATCCCATCCAGCCCTGCCCTCTGGTAGTTTAAAAGGGAGGTAAAACCTGGGATCATCTTTCCAAAGAATCCCCACAACAAACTCACCCTCTGCACCCTGCCAGGCCTGGATGGTTCCTTTCCCAACCCACCCCAGGTCTCATCCCAATCCACGTGGGGCTGGGATTCCCAAGGAGCAGAGGCTGGCTCTGTGTCAGGGCTGCAGTCACACAGCTCCCTGTCCCCTCCTGGCTCTGAAATCCTTATTGGATTTTCATCCATCATTTCGAGGGATCCCTTTGGCACCGCGGAGGTGCCGTTTACATGCGAGTGGGTTCCGTCAAAGTGGCATAAATTCCTAATTTGTTTCTTGTTAAAGCCACCATCTCTGCTCTCAGGGTCCCTCTGGCTCAGGCAGCACGGAGGAGCTCTCCCAGAGGAGCAGTAGAAAGAGGGAAAATGGAAAAGCCCACGGATCTGGATGTCCTGGCCATGGGGTATAAAAATCCCTGAGCCACACCAGTGGATTTCAAACCCTGTTCCTGCTGCAGGCACATGACTGTCCCCAGAATCCAGACACTGTGGGAAGAATCCCATCTGCAATCCACGTGATCACCTTGGAACAGTCACAACAACCCCCAGGAATTCCCTTTGGCAAGGAACAACTGCTTGTTTTGCCCCTCCGGGTTTGCTGCTGTTGTCACCCGCTTGGATGCGTGGAAATATTTCGTGGCATTCCAAAGGGTTATTGGGAGATCTGCCCTAAAATGTGTAGGGAACGTCCAAGCTTTCAATAATTTTCATCTTTCTGAGAGGTGGGAGACACGCTGGAAGGGAACAAAGGTTCTTGGAGCTCTTTACTTTTGGAGGAAGAATAAAATAAAGGTAAATTCTGCAGGTGGAAACTGCTGCTGTGTCAGAGTGGGGGCCAAGGTGATGGGGAAAGGACATTTCTAGTGGCACTGAAAAGCAGGAGAAAGCAATCACGGATTACATTTGACCATTTCTGATTTGACTTCAGAGTAGCTGTGCCTCTTGTTGGTTCGATTTGGCTTCGTGTCTGTTTTTTATCAGTTACCCCTTTTTTTGATTTACAAAATAGAGCTGAGGAGAAGCAGGTTTAGAGTAATAAATCTCTAAAGAGTCGGCCCCTGTGCCTTATTTTTGGCTTTTTCTCTTTTGGAAACACAGGTGACAGAAGGAAGGGTTAAGAGAGTTTCTTTATTTTCGTCAGAGTTGATTATAAATGGAGATAAAGCTGTGAAAATGAAAATAAAACTGTTAGTTCAGGCTGAATGATATAAAAACCACAAATTAAAGGTGAAGCCACTGAAAAATAAATGGTTTTCCATGTCCAGTTTTGAAATAAAAAAGACTGTTGTAGCAAAAGAAAAAAAGGTTTATATATTTTTATTCCAAGAAATGAGTTTACCTCGACAGCATCCCTTTAATTCCAGAAATCATTATTGAAATTCCAAAGTGCTTTAAGGAGCTGTAAGCACTGCTTTTCATCATAAGTTTCCAGCTCTGTAATAAGTTTGTTCTGCAGGGCACAAAGCCCTGCTTGACACCTGAACTGTGCCCGAGGTGTTTGAATTTCCAGTGCCCTGAACCCTGGCCAGAGGTTGCTGCTGTCACGGGGTCGTTTCCCCGAGCCAGAAAAGCCATTTACAAAGAGTCATTTACAGCTGTTTTGTGAAACTTCCTCAGATTTTCCCTCTAATGACCATTTGCAGGGTTGTGGGTTTTTTTTTTTTTTTTTTTTTGTTTTGTTTTGTTTTGGGGTTTTTTTTTTGTTTTGTTTTTTTTTTTTTTTTTTGTGGGGTTTTTATTTTTTTTTTTTTTTCCCCCCCCCCCCAAGGTATTTTATCTCTTTTCCTCTCCCTTTCAAAGAGAATCTCGTATTATTTGGGGACCAGCAAACGAACGTGGCATCCTTCTTTGGAAATCCTGCAGGTGATTGTTCCACCCTGCTCCAGAGATCTCCTAATTTAGGCTTTATTCACACATTGATCCTCTCCTTCAATGTCATAAATTCTAATGTAGTTTGACATAGTGAGCTGTCACCAATTTGATTTGCCAGGTCGAAGGGTTCAACCTCCTTTAATCACCGTGTCCAGAGCTCTCCGTAACATTCCAAGAGTTCCTTTTCCTCCCATGGAGTCACAGTTTTTTGCCTTGACGCTGCCTTGGCTGAACCCATCACAAATTTCTGCTCAGGGCTCTAAGGAGCCAACCTGGGGCTCCCGAAATAAATGAAATCCAGCCAATTTATCCTAAATTTGGTGCTACACTGACTCCAAAGGCATTCCGTATTTCCAGTGGGAAACGGGATGTCATCCTGCAGGACCTGCTGTTAAATATTCTGTTGTGTCCAGGATTGCTCGGGTTTTTCCTTCTTCCCAGAGGTCTCCCCTGTGCAGCTCTGCCAATTCCCTGGGTTTTTGGCTCAAAGCCTCTGAAACAAAAATTGAGAGAATTTCTGTACGAGCAGGAAAAAAGGAAAAAACATTGGATGTGTCCACACTGTGACACTAAACTCTCAACAAGACAACTCTACAAAAAAAAAAAAAAAAAAAAAAAAAAAAAAAAAACACCAAAAAAACCCCACAAACAAACAAAAAAACCCCAACCCCCCCCCCAAAAAAAACCAAAAAAACCCACAACACAAAACAAACAAACAAAAAAACACACCACAAACAAAACCCTGAACATTATATCACAATAAAAAATAAAAATACAAATAGATTTTTAATTAATTTACTTAAATAATTTAATTAATTATTTAAGTCTAAATTAAGCTATATTTTAGTATTTTATTAAAATAAAAAAAATTTCTATATAATTTATTTTAAATTTAGACCCCCTTAAATAGAAGTTAAATTTAAGATTTTATAATTTATTTTAAATTTAGACCCCATTAAATAGAAGTTAAACCTAAATTAAGATTAATTAATCCTGGGATTTTCCAGGGAATCTGAAATGGAGTGGCTTGGCCACTAATAAAGATACATCTGCATTTATGGAATAATAGAATTATAAATTTGTTAAGGCTGGAAAAGGTCTTTAAGGCCATCAAGTCCAACTATCACCACCGTGTTCATTATTAAACCAAGTCCCCAGGTGCCACATCCACAGGATTTTTGAACACTTCCAAGGATGATGTCTCCATTACTTCCCTGGGCAGCCCATTCCAATGTTTTACAACACTTTTCTGTGATTTCCTTTTTGATAAAATCCAATTTAACCCTCCCCTGGAGCAACTTGAGGCCGTTTCCTCTCCTCCTGTCACTCGTTACACTTGAGTGTGTTTGCCTTTCAAATAATAAACCAGCCTCAAATTTTGTGAGGTTTTAGAAAAACCACTGAAAACTGACGTCCTTCAAAACCCGTGTCAGGAAGATGAATTTCACCGAGAATCCAAACATTAACCCCGAAAAATTTCTTCCCTTGTGGAAGAAAACCGCCGAGCTCCCGGTGCTGTTGGCAGCTCCGTGCTCACATTCATAATGAGCAAAGCATGGAACAAAATCCAGGATATAATTTCCCAGCTGTCCAACCATATCATTACAAAACAACGTTTTCCTCATTTTTTAGGCAGTCAGATAGCCTGGAATTCTGAATCCAAATCGGATTTCTGTGCTATGGAGTCCAAACCCCACCCAGAACAGCGCAGTCTATCTTCATTAACAAGAAGCATTCCTATTGATTTCATTTTGCAATGTTTCATATTCCACATAACAAATCTGTATGGTCACCTAAATGAATTATTGCAACTCAATTTGGAATGATTCCATGGGGTTATTGTGTTATCCCTAGGATGCCTCAGTCTCTGGGTGTCAAAACTGGTTTTATTTCATGGAATAACATGGGAAAGTTAATCAGAGTAGGTTAAGCCTCCCTGGGAGCCAAGGTCACAGAGAGTCTCAGCTGTAAATGGAGAGGTTGCGCTATTTATTTATTTCTATTTATTTCTTTTTAGGTCTTTATTTTTTATTTATTTATATTCATTTATTTATATTTTTTTTTCCGTTGGAAAAAATATATTTATGCAAAATATCTTTTAATTAATTTATTTATTTTTCTCTTGGAAAAATATATTTCCACAAGAAAAAAAATACTTTTTTTTCCTTTTTCTTTTGGGATTTCTCACCAGACTCAGTCCTGCTGAATCTCTTGTTGGGTTTTCTGGCAGGAAATCTTTTTTGTTTTTCTCCTGCAATGCAATCACCGTTAAAAGAGGAGAAGTTGCACCATAATTAGGCTTTTCCCAAGAAATCTCTTCATTTTGGCACTTTTCTTAGATTTTGCATCACCTTTGCAGGAAACTGAACAAATATTTTTAGGAGACTATGTTATTTAAGATTCTCAATTTAGAGTTTCAACAACTATCTTTCCTTTTTTTGTCCTGTTGAGTTTTCCCGAATTTTTCTCCCACGACAGGGCAGTGCTAAGAATTCCTTGAATCAGGAATTGCTGTTTTATCTCCACGTGTGGAAGAGCCACAGGTGGGGTCTGCTAAGGCTGCTGGAACTGACTGAGCAGCTCCAAAAGCTGAGCGTTGGGGCAGGAGCCAATAATTCCATGAAGGAAAAGAATTGTCCACTCAGGGGACCCGAAGAAGTAAATCTGACACGGAGATTTTTTGGATTGTGTCACTCTGTGCGTCAAACACTGAAGGGATTTGGATGGAGGAGTCAGGAACCCAAAACGTCAACTGCAGACAGAGACAGTGCCACAAACAGGAGAAGTGTCCCAGGAGAATCTCACAGAGTTCCATAATTCCCAGTGCTGGGGCTGCTCCGGGATCAGAGCCATCCCAGCCAGGAGCACGAATTGGGAGGAGAATTCACTGGGAGCAGCCCTGAGGAGAAGGACTTGGGGATCTCATGGGTGGGAAGCTGGAGAGGAACCACCAGTGAGAGCTGGGAGCCCTGAAATCCATCCTGGGCTGCACCCGAGGAGGAGAGAGCAGCAGGAAAGAGATTGGGGTTGTGTCCCTGTGCCCCCTGAGGTGAGAGCCCAGCTGCAGAGCTGGGACCCAGCACAGGGAGCACCTGGAGCTGCTGGAGAGAGCCCAGAGGAGGCAGCAGGATGAGCAGAGGCATGGAGCAGCTCTGCTGGGAGCAAAGGCTGGCAGAGCTGGCATTGTTCAGCCTGGCCAGGAGAAGGACCAGGGAGATCTTGGAGCTCTTCCAGTACCCAAAGGGGATTAGAAAAAAAGAGAAAGAAGGATTTATATGGGCAGACAGTGATAGGACAATGGGAATGGTTTTGAACTGAAGGAGGAAATGGTAGAGGGGCTTTTGGGCAGGAATTGTTCCCTGGGAGGGTGGGCAGGCCCTGGAACAGAATTCCCAGAGCAGCTGTGGCTGCCCCTGGATCCCTGGCAGTGCCCAGGTTGGACACTGGGGCTTGGAGCAGCCTGGGACAGTGGGAGGTGTCCCTGCAGGGGGTGGAACTGGATGAGCTTTGGATCAAGGATTTTTTAATCCTTCCAAACCCAAACCATCCTGGGATTCCACGACATCAAAGGGAGTGGATAGACAGGGCTACACTTCCCTGCCACGTCCATCCTCCATCTTCTGGGATCATCCTGGCCATTCCTTCCCACTCCCAGGCAGACTGGCTGGACTTCCCTTGTTCTGTGCGGAGTTTGTGGAACAAAAACCAACAGAGTGCTTCTTGTTCCAAACTCAAGCGCCGCCTCTGCCAAATCTGCAGCTGCCTCCCCTCCCCAAAGCCGCAGAGTTTTGGGTGACCATCAATACCTCAGCTGACGACGATAAATAGACACAGAATCCCTGAGCTCTCTGGCAAACAAAAAGGAGCTGCCTCGTGTCACTGTCACACAACAAATGATTTCCATTCACCCCGAGCTTTGACTGAATTTCAATCCCAGGCTTAAAGAATCAGCCTGGGTTCCCCCGGGGGAATTCGGGGCTGTTTTCTGTGGTCAGCAAAAGGAGGTCCCAGACTGTTCATTAATATTTGAAAAAGCCAAACACCAAGATGACACGAGGGATGATGGATTGTCTGTGCTGCCTCTACATTAAAGCGAAGCAATCAGGAGTTTCGAGCTGAGGATCAGTTAAAGGAAAGCTCCCTCAGATCCCAGCAGGGCTTTTGGGATCGCAGTTCTTTCCCCTTGGCTGCTGGCTGGATCCTCCACTGTTTTTTTTTATTTCCCAGTGTTTCCCTGTCTGGGCTTTGAATTCTCCAAGGTATCAGCCCTGCCTTTAGAGAGCAGAAGTTGGGATATTTGGATTAAATCCCATATAAATGATGGAAGATCCTCATCCAACAAGGCATCACCCAGCTGAAGGCTCCTCAGCCCTTCTGGTCCAAACTTCTCTGTCCATCCTGTCAGAGTCAAATACGAATTTTCAGTCTTAAATAGGATCTTGGAATTGTTTCCACAACACTGCCTGAAATGTGAGCAATTGTGACCATAAATACATACTTTATCGTCAAAAAATTTGTTCCTCTTTACACTTTTTGAGTACAGACACAATCAGGATGTCCTTAATTCCTGTCTAGATTAACCCTCCAAGATATTCCAGGTTGAAAATCAAAACATTTTCATCATTAGGTGATTCCTTAACCCTAAAAACCTGGATTCCTCCATAAATGGGGCTCCACATCCATCTGTATCCACAGTTCTTGCAGAATCCAACCGGCTGGGAAGGTGGAAGAACTTGAGGCTCAAATTGGGGTTTTTTTCTTCTTAGGTTCACTATGGGATTTTCTAGGAAGGAAAGTATCTGTGATAATGGTTTAACATCAAATATTTGTGTCTGAGGACACAAATTTAGGCAAAAATTCCCTTATTTTCTTTATTAAGAATTAAGTATTTTCTAGTAATTGAGAAACTCTTCTGTCATATTAATATAAAAGATTACTTTGTATAAGTCCGAACTCTGAATAATTTACATATTTTTTTTCCACATTTTTATGATAACAGGGTGAAAATACTTGGCTTTGAATTCCTGAAGTGTTCCTGGCAGAATCAGGAACCTGACACTTCTCCATTTCCTTGTTTAATACGATAGGGATGGGCAGGCATTGAGACAAATCTTCCACAGATTTGGAATGCAATTAATTCCACGCAAAAGTTGATGGCTGGAAAACCACGGAATTTTTTGAGAGCAAAAAATGACTGAGACTCTGCGGTGAAAATGTTCTGTTTCTTCACCCGGAATCTCTTAGAGGGTTAATCTAGACAGGAATTAAGAGCATCCTGATTGTGTCTGTACTCGAAAATATAAAGAGGTTTTTTTTTTTTTTTTTTTTTTTTTTTTTTTTTTTTTTTTGTGGTTAAATATATGTTTATGGTCACAATTACTCAAATTTCAGGCAGTGTTATGGAAAAAAATCCCAAGATTCTATTTAAGACTGAAAATTCATGTTTGACACAGATGGATTTGAAGTTCTTGATGGTCAGACTGAGAATATTTGAGGCTGTGGAAGAAAGCTGTGGATATTGTCACCTTAGTTTAGAGTGGCAACGAGCACTTTGTGGTGCTAAAGTCTCACCTTGACAGTAAAACCACAGGAAAAGACAAAGAAGAAGGAAAGGAAGAGTTTTTTTGGTGAAAAAGTTCTGCTGTGGGGGGGAAATCGGAAGATTGTAAATGAGCTGAATTAAGCCAGGTTGCTTTCCTAATGAAATAAGTTTGGTGGTTGTTTTTATGTTTTTTTTGTTTTTTTTTTTTTTTTAAGTGACAGAAATCAGTAAAGCAAAAAAATTTTAGTACCAGGTAGAGACTCAGTGTGGGGAGGGAAATAACGGAGGAGTTGGTTTAGCCTCATTAAGCCAAGGAAGTCCAAATTTCAAACTATTGGCTCATTCATTAATTTAATCTTGCACCATGTTTATGAAATTTAGTCTTTCAGTGCCTTTCTTAGCATGAAAACCATGAGCCAGGTTTATGTTGTTTTTGTTGTTGTTTTTGTTTTACTATTTCTGTGCACTTCTGGGTTTCTAAAGGATATCCTAGGCAGGATCCCCTTCAGTGTCCCACAGGAAGAGTTTCTGGGGTCTTTTGTGTCCTTTCCATGCAGCAATTTTGGGGCAAATTTCGCTCTCCATCTCCAAATATAAATCCCAACCCAGCAGAAAAGCTCTGCTTCAACGCTAATTTCCTCCATTTTTGGTTTAATCATGGAAATCCTCATTATGCTCCCATCACCTCTTCCATAAGAAGATGAGAACGACGTGGAATTTCAGTGGGTGAAAAGATGGATGCTCTTGTCCCGGCGTTATTTCCCGAGAAATGGATGGAAAAGCTTCCCGGGGAGGATAAATTGCCCAATTAGCAAACATAAAGCAGAGGACACTTCTCCAGATTGCAGATGCCGTAATCTTGACGGGAAACTCTCCATCTCCAAACGGGGACATGATGGAGCTCTCATTATTCTGCTGATAAATGAAACTGTCCATGCCCAAAAATATTCAAAGGATCTCGCCGGGCAGCCGATCCTGAATTCCAGATCAATAGGGTTTAATATTTCACCAGCAATCATACACTCAAAAATCAATGCTGTCAGGGCTGGTAATGCTCTGCTAGAGGAGGCTGAAGGCAAACAGTCAGGGATGGGCTAAAAGCTGCCCCAGAAGTTTTTGTTAGTGCAAAAAAATGAAAACTATTTCGCACAGCGATTTAAAAATTTAGGGGTTTGATTTTCCAGCCAGAGGAGCAAAGAGAGGCATTGCAAAATGCAAAGATGCACAGTCAATTAAATATTTGAGGTATGGAGACCTCTCTGGGAAGGAGTTCAGCTCCGTACTGACATTTATTGGGGGGGAAAAAACTTTTTATAGGTGTTCAAATCCTGTTACAGGTGTTCAAAACTTGCTAAAATTGTTCAAAACTTGATGTACTGATCCAGATTTTTTCCCTGAGTGTGATGAGGCCCTAGCACAGGCTGCCCAGAGCAGCTGGGATCTCATCCCTGGGATCATCCAAGGTTGGTTCTTTCCTTGCTTTTCTTCATTTCCTGAGTTTGATTCTCTCAATTCCCTTCTCAGCCCTGACTCTTCTGTTTAGCCCGGGCCATGACTCTGGTTTGCCAGAGAACAGAGAGCTTAAATTAATATTAATATCCATGGGGTTCTTTCCCAGAGGGAAAAGCCATTTTTAATATGTGCCCATTCGTAATAAGACCTGTTTGAATCCCTGTAGAAAAACAGGACGGTCCTGATGATTTTTGGTCCTGTTGCAGCAATGTTTCAGCTTTGCAGAAGTGCAGGAAAATAAAATCAGCTTTTGTTTGTGTCTAGGTTTACTTAGTCTCGAGTTTAAAGACAGGGACTAAAGAGCACACTTCATGGAATGATGGAGAGCTTCAGGATTAAGGGAAATAAAGGGATTAAGGTAAATAAATTAAAGATTATGCCAAGGAAATTGTGCCTTGCACCTCACCCGAGCTGGGAATTTTATTGACTCCGGTGTTTGAGCCTCTTTTCCTCATGGGAAGTGATGAGAATACTAAAATGAGGAGTGGTGGTGGTTCCTGGCCCCCGGAATATGATTATCCATGCCCAAAAAATGGTGAGCCTGCTTGCTGGAATTATCTTTAGTTTTCATTCCAGGTGATTCCCAGCCACAGCTCAGGGTTGGGATGGGAAGGGGAATCCTTCTGCCTCCCAGGAAAGCTGAGGATGGGCGTCTCCTCCATTGGTTTTGATGATCCCAAACAGCCTCCCAAACATCCCTCCCACCACTGCCCTCACCCAGGGGTCAAAAGTGTCTTCAGAAGAACCACTCTGGCCATTTTTTGGAGACTCAGATCAACAAAAACAACAAAAAAAAAAGCACCAAAATTATGGTGTCAGAGCATTTTAGTGGGTTGACGGAGTCCTGGTGGTGGCTTTGCCTGATGAGAGGCAGGGAAGCGTCCCAAGGACTGATCCTGCTTGGAACTGCTTTGTTTGGAACAAGGAGACTGGTCCAGAGTGTGGCTACAAAACCATCATCTGATGTGGGCGTGCTATAAAGAAAACACTGATAATCACCATTTCCAGGGCAGAATTCCTTCAAATTCTTCCCTTAATCCCCTTAGATCAGGCAGAATCTGCCTGGAGGAGCAGAGCCAGAACAGGAAGGACATTGGAGATTAGAACTCAGGGAAAATCCAAGATTTTGCCAGCAAAATTCCATCTCTCTCCTGGTGGTGTTTCCCTTCCCACATCCCTGGATCACACCTGTCTTTCCACAGGGATTTGCTGATAAATCAAGATGTATCAAGACCTTTCCCCTTGTGTCTTTTCTAATTGATAAATTCCTAATAATTTCCAGAGTTTTTTGCTGTTTGTCCTTACTAATTTCCATTTTTATCCGGCTCACTAAAATTCATCTTAGCAATGTCCTTGTAACCTCTCAGCAACCCAAACTCTGTCCATCCAAGTTCATTATCACCACTCTTTAATTAAATTCTTATGGCTCTTTTATCATCTTTATCTGCTCTTGCTACCTAATAACTGCTCCTAGAGCACCTAAAGCAAATGTTTTACTGAAACATGAATAGATCCAGGGACTTAAAATGGAATAAATCAGTCAGCACATCATGGGAGAGGTATTGGATCAGCCTGGAATGATTCCCTTTTCCAGTGCCATGTTGATGTAATAGCATTTACAATTTTCTTTCAAGACTTTAATTATCCTTTCTTTCAAAATTTGTCTAAAAGCTCTGCACATGATTAAGTCAGGCTAATGAGCACAGAGATACCAAGTCAGAAAGGGAGGAATTCCTTAAGTGATGCTTTTGTTACTCTCTGAGGATTTGCTCTAATCCCTGATTTGACAAATTTATAAAAAATCCTTCCTAACCATGTACAACTGTCTGCAATTCCCTCTCCTCATCCTTTGGAATTCTAGGCTGGACCTTGCAATGTCTCCTGCTGGAGGAGCTGAAGACTTCTGTGTCTTGTTTTCATCCCTAACTGTGACCATTTCCTTTCATTTTCACTGGCTATCCTTAATTTTCCATGTTTTTCTATTAAATGACCCTCAGTGAATGTGGGGCAAATTATTAGCTTTAAAATTTTTAATATTTAATTTTTTTTTTTAAGATAATCTGCGTTACATGAAATCCTTAATCCCTCCTCAACTTTTGAATTGGTCCTGCTTTTCTCCACCCTGCATTCTTCTTTTACTTAGATAACTGAAGTTTTGTGGTTTTCCATTCCTTCACAAAATTTATCTAAACTTGGATTTTTAGCAGCTCTGTCTTCATCCTGTGCTTCATGAATTCTGGGATGGGGCTGTCTGGGTTTCTGTTTTTTCCTTCCTTTCCTGCCTGTGTCAGGCTCTTTGTTCACAATTTTTTTTTTTTTTTGTGCAATCGCAATGCTCCTAGAGAGGAGGGTGGTTGGGGTTATCTTCCTTGCTCACCCCACTTAGATGATGTTAATTCATGTCACAGAATCATGGGTTTGGAAATCAATAGGAATTAATAGGTAATTATGGTCATCTCTCCATTAAAATCTTCTGAGCTTCTGTGATTCTGTGAAGATCCAAAGGTTCTCGTATTTTTTTTTGCTTTGAGAAAAAATAAGAAATGGTCCCTGAATGTAAATCATCTCCAGCAGCTCCAGATCCGAAGGTTGCCGTTACCAAAGTCAAGGAAGTCAAGGAAGTCAAGGAAGTCAAGGAAGTCAAGGAAGTCAAGGAAGTCAAGGAAATCAAGGAAGAGCTTGCTGGGTGCAGAAAATCTGGGACTAGGAAGGAAGGAATCGTTTAATACAACATGGCTGAATCTGAAAAAAAAAGTTTCCTCAAAAATCAAGTACTCCCAAAAGAAGCTCCATGGTCAAAAACCTCCTCAGGACATTTCACCCACAGGCCTCAGAACACCACAAACCCTTTATTTTTTTTCTAATTAAAAATGAAGAATAAATCAGTGTCTTTTGCACTGATACTGCAGCAAAGGCAGCAAGAGCCCCACATCCACTTCACATGACCTGAATGAGCCAAGAGAGGGTGGATTCTCCTTGAGGGATTTCCTTTGAGGACAGAACCCCAGGAGAACTAATCCTACAACAGGGCACGCCAGTGAGGGGAAGAGATTTTGTCCAACTCATCCTTTCCCTGGTCTTGCAAAAGCCTGACATGGTTAGACCCAGCTTGGATGGCTTCTACAAACAGGTGAGGCCTGGGGTTAAAATATTTTAAAATATTTAAAGTATTTTTATAATATTTATAAATTTTAAAATTTATATTTATATTTATAAATATTTATTTATAAATATTTATTTATATATATTTATATTTATAAATTTTAAAATATTTAAAGTATTTTTTTGCCTGCTGTGCTGTCCAAACCCTCCCGGCCTCACATCCATAGGCTTCTACAAACAGGTGAGGCTTGGGGTTAAAATTTTTTTTTTTTTTTTTGCCTGCTATGTTGTCCAAACCCTCCCGGCCTCACATCCATAAGCTTCCACAAACAGGTGAGGCTTGGGGTTAAAATATTTTGGATTTTTTTTGCCTGCTGTGCTGTCCAAACCCTCCAGGCCTCACATCCATAGGCTTCTAGAAATAGGTAAGGCCTAGGGCTAAAATATTTTGTATTTTTTTGCCTGCTGTGCTGTCCAAACCCTCCAGGCCTCACATCCATAGGCTTCTACAAACAGGTGAGCCCTAGGGTTAAAATATTTTGTATTTTTTTGCCTGCTGTGCTGTCCAAACCCTCCAGGCCTCACATCCATGGGATTGTGATCCATACAAAGCCAAGAGCCCATGGATCTCGTCTTTACTAGCCCAGCTTTAATGGTGAGCTGGCTTTGCCTTTTTGTCCCTCGAGACCAGGCTGTTGGGAACAAATCCTTTAAAGCTTTATTGCTTTTGCGTTCCCATTGTTTTCCTTGTCACGGCTCTGCTGAGCAGAACTTCCCTTTGACAGTGGCCGCTTCTCCCTAAAAGCTTCTGACTTCTCCGAGGCTGGACCAGCAGGCTCCATCCCAGCATTTCCCTCTTGTAATTGCCTGGGGGCCAATTCCTCCTAAGAGAATTAAAAATGCAAATCCAATCTCATAATTGTGTAATATGATAAAGCTGGCAGCTGGATCAATACGGGCCCTCACCGTCGATAAGGCAGCTCCCAGGCCCGTTTGTCAGAGCTGCCCAGCCTCACTTTATCACTGCTGCTGGGGTCCTTCCCCCTCGATGAGGGATGACATTTTATGAGTGGCTTCCTATCAATCAGCCCTAATTTTTTTGCATCATGGAAATTCCTCCCGTCGTCCTGCTTCTGCCTGGCTTTCTTTGGGAGTCTGGAGAAGGAGTCTGGCAGGCTTTGGCTTCTCCAGGCTGTCACATCCTGGCCGGGGACTGGGACTGACAATAACACACTGGGGTATCTTCATTTTCTAGCCACAAATGACACGGGGTTACCAGCAAAGGGAAGCGCTGTGGGAAAGGAAACCTGGGAATCAATGAGTGAATTCCCGCTGGTGCTGGAGCTGTTGGGTTCTCTGTAAATGAAAGGCTTAATATGAGACAAACTTCCCACCCCCGAGTGTCAAAACCCCCTCCAGACAGTTCTTTCTTACTCAATAATGCCTCCAATGCAGAGTGTTTTGGAATGAGGTCTCCCAGTCCAAATTGTGGATGGATCAGAAGGCACAAAAATTGAATTAGCAGGGACATTTTTCCTTCCTCCACAACAACAAGAACTGAAATAACTCAAATCATCTCATGATAAAATAGATGAAGATAAAGGCCCAGTCTGCTCAGATTCTTCTGAATCATTTCAGCCCCCACAGTGTTTTGGATAAAACAGCAAAAAATCCCTAATTCACACAGGGATCATTCCATAGGTAGCAAAAGGTTCAGGTGACCTTTTGAGAGATCCAAGCATTAATCAGATTTACAGAAACAGGGAACAGAAAAAAAGGGAAAAGCTTTAAATGCCCAGAGAAGCAGTGGCTGTCCCTGATCCCTGGAAGTGCCCAAGACCAGGTTGGACATTGGGGCTTGGAGCTGCCTGGGACAGTGGAAGGTGTCCCTGACATGGCAGGGGTGGGATGGGATGAGCTCCCTCCCAACCCAAACCATTCCATAATTCTATGCTTCTGTGATTATATATAAAAAGCTTCTTAATATATTTATGGACACTTCACCCAGTTTATCTACTGGACATGAAGGAAGGGTACCCAAAGAAGGGAAGGGAGCTGGTAAGGGTCTGGAAAACACATCCTGGGAGGAGCAGCTGAGCTGGGAAAGGGCTGAGCCTGGAGAAAAGGAGGCTCAGGGGGAACCTTGTGGCTCTGCACAAGCCCCTGACAGGAGGGGCAGGGACAGGAGGAGAGGGAACGGCCTCAAATCGCACCAGGGCAGGCTCAGGGTGGAGATTGGGACAGAAAATTTCCCTGTCAGAGTGCTCAGGCCTTGGGCTGAGCTGCCCAGGGAGGTTTGCAGTCACTGTCTGCGGCAGTGCTCAGGAGCAGTCTGGATGTGGCCCTTGGGGACAGGGTTTGGGTGATGCTGGTGGCACTGGGGTGGCACTGGGTGATCCTGAGGGGCTCTTCCAGCTTTGATGATTCCATGATTCCTGGAAATGCTATTTTCTCTCTCACAGCTGATCCGCAGCAAGAAATCTGCTGCCCAAAAAATCAAAAGCATAAACAGGATAAATGGAATTTGTATACAAATGAACTGAGGCAGGAGAGCATCAACACCCACAAAATAAAGACATTTCATTCAGAATCAACTCACACCAAGAGCATTTTTGTTGGTGCTGGCCAGGGAGTAAAAATTCAGTGTCATGAAAATACAAAGGTTCCAGCAATGTTTTTGTTCCCCGCTGGAATGAAAACAAAACTTCAGGAACATTTTTCTGACTTGGAAGCGACTCAAAAATTGCTATTTTTGCATTGAAAAGCCCCAGATTTTGGTGCAGGCCTCAAGACAGAAACCCTGGCCTTCTGAAAACTTGGTCAAACCCAATAAATCTCCACAAAATAACCCAGCCTTGATAAACACCATATTTTAAAGCAATGACATTTTGCTGAGATGATTCCAGGCGCCCTGAGCTGCAGCTTGGGTGAGATTGGGAAATTTGGAGTTATTAATATTGCTAAATCTTCCTTTTCAAAGGCCACCACGAGTCTTGATGATCACTGGACATAAGGAATTAATAATTTAGGACTGGGGAGAGGGTAGAAGGAGGGTTGCGGTATGGTTTATTAGACCCAGGCACAGGGTTGTAATAAACCTGCCCACAGGCAGGTCACAAATCATGTTTTTTGTTGCTTTTTTAATGTATTACTTTAAAAAGAAAAGCAGCCCAGCTCAGCTGGCTGCGAGTTCCCATCCCAGATGGCAACTGTGGCTCCCTGGATGAGCCCCTGGGCAGCAGGGTTGGGACATCCTGAGCCTGATCTCCTTTGTGGAGCTCCTTGGGATGGGACAGGATGGTGGGAGAAGGCGTCCCCTCACCTGTGAGTCAGTGGATGTGTCCCTAATTATCCTTCTCCTTGGCTCACGGTCCCAGAAGTCTTCCAAAAGTACCCATGGAATGTGGGGTTCAATCCCAACGTGAAAATTGCTCCCTGCTCATGGAATCCCAGAATGGTTTGAGTTGGAAAGGACCTTAAACATGATCCAGTGCCACCCCTGCCATGGCAGGGACACCTCCCACTGTCCCAGGCTGCTCCAAGCCCCAGTGTCCAACCTGGCCTTGGGCACTGCCAGGGATCCAGGGGCAGCCACAGCTGCTCTGGGCACCCTGTGCCAGGGCCTCAGCACCCTGCCAGGGAACAATTCCTGATTCCCAATCTCCCATCCAGCCCTGCCCTCTGGCACTGGGAGCCATTCCCTATGTCCTGTCCCTCCATCCCTTGTCCCCAGTCCCTCTCCAGCTCTCCTGGAGCCATTTCAGTACCTGGAAAGGGCTCTGAGCTCTCCCTGGAGCCTTCTCCAGGCTGGACAGCTCCAGCTCTCCCGGCCTGGATCCAGAACAGAGAATTCCACAATCTTATGAAATAAGAGATGGAACAAGAGTTTTCTATGGCATTCCTCTCCTCTCTGGCATCACCGACAGCTTTCCTGGCCCTGCAGATCAATCCATGCTGGAAAGGCCACACACTGCACTCCTCTCCCAGTTTCCCCACACACTGGCCCTGGTTACAACAAGTCCTGTGCCAAGATTTCCTCAGGAAAAGCAGTCTGGGTGTAGGATACGCTTGGTGAGCCCAGCTTCGATCACCAGGAGTTCACACACTGAGCCCACTGCGAGGTGCTCTCGTTTCCTGTGAAACGCCAGCATGACACGGGAACAGCAGAATATTTCCCTCTTCATTTCTGCTACGGGTTAATTTGTGGGCAATTACTGCGGCTTGAAACACTTGCATTTGCTCTGCAGGAAGAAGGTTATTTAAGATTTTTTTTAATTTTTTTTTTTTTTGCATTAATTATTGATGATTCAGATCAGGAGCCATTTATTACCTCCTTATTTTACAAACAGTTCTCAGCCCAAGGGGGTGTGTGGTCCACATAGATGCGGATAAATCATTTATTTGGCCAAGAAATCATCGTGAGGGGAGGGATTTTGCCTTTTACACCTTGGATTTTCAAAAGCAGGGGAGCTGAGCTGTTGTCAAGCCTCTTCTGGCTCCCAGTCGTGTTGTTGTGGTGCCCCTCTTGTCCCATGGAGCACTTGTTTCCTGTTGATAGCACGGAGCTGATGGCAGATAATTGCCCTGACAGATTTAGAGGGATCAGGCAGAGTTGAAAGCCAGAGGGTTCTGGAGGAGAAAAAGAAGAGGCTGTGGTTTCACTGACGAGGAGAAACCACAGGGAGACAGCCTTTCCTTGGATTCAGGAGCCAACAGCCATTCACGCCTTGGGAATGCTCCTCCAGGGTTTGTGTGAGCTCCCGCTTCCACCACAGCGGACCCAAACCAAGTGGTGTGAGCAATCCAAGAGCTTTGGAAATTATGGCTGAGCGTCCTGGGGTCAAAGGATGGACAAAGAGAAAAATCCAAACCCTCCTTGATGGTGGTTTCCACACCTGAGCGTGCAGGAGCACTGGGGAAAGGGTGACATCAAATCCTGGAGTGGTTTGGGATGGAAGAGACCTTAAAGATCACCCAGTTCCAACTCTGACACCTCCCACTGTCCCAGGCTGCTCCAAGCCTCAGTGTCCAACCTGGCCTTGGGCACTGCCAGGGGTCCAGGGGCAGCCACAGCTTCTTTGGGAATTCCATGCCAGGGCCTGCCCACCCTGCCAGGGAAAAATTCCTTCCCAAGATCCCATCCAGCCCTGCCCTCCTTCAGTCTGAACCCACTGCCCCAAACGCTTCCTCGGCTCGTGAGCTGAGACTGGCAGCGCCCACAGTTTCCTCTCTTTGTACAAAGTTTCAGGCGAAATTTCAGGTGATTTATGACGCAAGTTTTCCCTGTTTTCTATACAAATGTTTTGGTTGAAAAACAGGAATAAGAAAACCAGGATGCCAGTGCGAGGTGAAGCTGGTTTTGGTTAAAAAGGCATGTTCTGTGTCGGAATTGGCCATTATGAGCTTCTCCTGAGAAAACAGTGGGAATTTTATGGATTTTTGCTGGATTTAGAGATTTGATTTCCAGCTGAAACTGGACCTGCCTTTGGCCTTGTCAGGGCTGCAATGGTGAGAAGGGTGAAATGGGTTGTTCCCAAGAATGATGGGAGAAAATCCGAGCAATTGTTGAGAGAGAAAACTGAGCTTTTAAGGGGAAATATTAAACTTCTGCTTGTCAGTTATTCAGATGTCCCAGGAATTTGCAGAAATTGCTTTGTGTAAGTTTGAGGTATTTTGGAGTCCTTTCACAAATCTGATTGTTGGAGCAAATTGGGACAGGAGATTTCGCCTCAAACACTTTGGGGTTTTTCTGGTGGTACAAGCAGAACCCAGACAGAAATAAAATCCTGTTTAATTAAAATATTTCCCTGCTGGATAAAGTGACGAAAAATGATGAATATAAAACCTTCAGTCGTTCAAGTCCTGTAAATCCCAGTCAATAATTTTATAGCCTTTCAACTCTTCTGCTCTTAGCACAACTTAAAAGCGTCGGAGTGAAAAAAATCGCCTAACAAGTGCTCCTGCTATAACCAGACTATTACTTCCATTGATTTTTCCAAGAGGGAAAACCCCCAGCTAAAATTCCAGAAGGAGATGAATACAACTGCCTTTTAATAATATTAACTTTCTGGAAATCAATATTTTCTCTCATTTTACACCATACTTTGCTACACCCCAGCCACTGTACAAGCCATGAGAATCGATGCAGAGCTTGTGGATCTGCAAGGACCTTCCCAAAGGCTGGCGTAAGGGGCAGGGATTAGTTAAGTCTGGCCTGGAAAGCCAGAGTTTAAGTTTAAGCTCAAACAATGGCAAAGTGATGGTGGTGGCTCCAGATCCAGGGGGATTTGGGGACAAAAATGTTTGGGTTTGGGATGGAAAGGTCCAAATCTTCAAGCAGGGCCACCCACAGCCAGTCCCAGGACCAGATCTGAGTATCCCTAAGGATGGACACTCCAAAATTTCCCTCTGCATCCCGTGCCAGCCCTCAGCCCCTTAGAGGAAAACTGTTCCCTGATGTTCCTGCATCTCGCTTTGGACCATTTTCACACCCTGCTTACTTAAACCTGTCAATATTTAATGTATTTCATTTATTATTTTATTATTTTAATTTATGACCACGTGTGGGCAGCTCAGGGACACTAATTACCAGCACAGGCTAATGGGAAACCTGAGATAAGGATATTCCTACATCCCACGGACGCCAGGGAATCAGGACAGGTTATGGCTTTTCCAGTTGTCCTGAAGAAACCCCAGAGATCCTGCAATCACTTGGACACCTCCAGGGATGGGGCTTCCACAACCTCTCTGGGCAACCAAAATAATCACCTAAAATTTGGTGTCCATCTGCAATTCCACCTCCAGGGTCCGTCTGGAAACTGAGCTTTGGAAAAAGAGCTGGAAAACTTCATCTCCAGTGGGCTGTGTCCTCTTCTTCCTCTCCTTGATAGAAAAAAACCCCACTTTGTGATGTGGGTTACAATGGGGGCAGAACCTACACCTGATTGGAAATATATGTATTTATTTATGGGGCTGGATATAAATTATCTTTATTCCAACCCATGCCTTTCCATGACTCCAAATCCATGATAAAATTAAGTTGCATTTTATCACCAAACCTCTTTTGAAGTATTTTTATCTCCTTTCCCTCTTATTTTGGGCTAAATCCAGCAAAGGTTTGGCCATGTTAAAATATTCCTGTGCTGAAACTTAAAGAGATCCCAGGAATGCTGTGAGATTTCACTGCAGGAGCAATAGTGAAGAAACTTTGTTCTCCATGCTTTCCTTCCAATTAATTCTGTCGATTGAAAAAAATGTCTAAAATAGGTTTCCTTCACAGAAAGCTGCTTTAAAGTCATGATTAGGAGACTGGGAGAACTTTGAAAATGCTGCATTTTAAATTTTCCTGAGGAAAAAATATTCCTGTGTCGGATGAAAGTCTTCTTCCCAAACAAAATTCATGACTTTGGATCAATTCTACAATGAAGCTTTGTCAACTCCAGCAGTGAGGACAGAGACCTCAAAGTCAAGGCCTGGAGAATATAAAATGAAAAAATATTCCTCATTTCCAGGCATAAATTTTCTGCCTGGGCATAAACAGTTAATTTGGATACTGTCAGGATATTCCAAGTATTCCAGCAGCAGAAGTTGCTTCTTTTTTTCGAATTCCAGAGTCCTCCTTCCTTAACATGGCCTTTCTGTTCAAATGTTTTGTGGGGACAGGGGGCGGGTGTGAAGAAATTAATCAATAACAAGAAGAAATTCTGCGTTTCCCAAGTGATTTTGATGTACACACCATGAAAAAGACCCTGCTGGTGCTTTCTGCAAGAATGTCTCATGCTGCTTTCAAATTTGTCTGGAAAATAATCTAGGAAAGAAGCTGTTTAAACATCAGTCCAAGAGCCAGAGCCAGTAACTGTCGACTCAAAAGCTTTTCTGTTGTTTGTGTTATCATTTTCTGCTCATTTTTCTTAATTTTTCAGCAGCATTCCTGGGGTTTTCCCTGCATTGTCCCTACTGCATCTTGTGCAATCACAAAGATAGTCCAGCCCCTTCAGGATTTCTTCTTTATTAACCACTCCAAAAAAATATCCGAGCATTTCTCCTTTGCCTTCCTCCCTGGGTGGATGTGCTGCACAAGAAGCGAGGGAAAAGCCCCATTCACGGCCTTAAATTGTACCGGGGGAGGTTCAGATTTCTGAGGAAAGAAATTTTATCCCTCGGGAGTGGCGAGGAATTGGGATGAGCTGTCCCAGGGAGGTGCGGGAGTCACTGGGAGTGCTCAGGAGGAGTCTGGATGTGGCCCTTGGGGTGATGATGATGGTGCTGCTGGCAGGACCGGATGATGCTGGAGGGCTCTTCCCACCTTGATTCCACAGCTCTGGGATTTTGGGAAGAGTGGTTCCAGGCCCTGATGTGCCACAGGCATCTCCCAGTGCTGGTGGAGAAGCTGGATTTCATCCGGGAGCTCAGAGCAGCTGCCTCTCCCCACATCCCCTACAGGGAACTGTGCTGGGGTTAAACTCTGCTAAAATTCCTCCAGAGCCCCAAATCCCGACTCCACAGCTTTCAGGATGTTTCTACATGCAGCTGGGAGTGGCAGGGGTTAGGGCCAGCCTGGCTTTGACAGCAACGCGCTCTGTGGCCGAATTTTTGGTGCCTGCGAGGACACAAAAACACGCACAAAAAGTGAACTTCTCCCTCCGTCCAGCTCCGAAAGACACCCGCTCCCCAAACGAACGATTAATGCCTGAAAAAAGCCTGAAAAATGGCTCTCCCTTTGACCTTTCTAAGGTTTGTCATTTAGTTGACATACCCATTACCTCCAAAATCAAATGTGTTTGTCTAAACATTATTCTGATGTTTGCTTTGGGCCCCAAAGGTCAGACAGCTGACCACTAACTCGCTGACAGTGATCAATTCCGGCTGAAATCCTGTCACTGGGCCTGTTTATTCCGCGATCCATCTCTGCTTTGCCAGCCTCCCCCGCCACTTTCTGCTGTTGAGGCGCTTTTAAAGCTAACAATAATCCAATTTGGGATTGATCAATGGCAGCGTGTGGTCAGTAAGCAAAATGACAAAGTCTGCGTGCGGCCGCTGACCACAGGCTGGGGGTGTTTTGCACGGGGGGCCGATTGCAAATTGAATGGGAATTGTATGGGAAATTGCAAATTGTACGGGAAGGGTTCCCAATCTTACAGCCAGGAGGAGGTGGTGGTGATGCCTTGGGAAGGCTGAGCTGGAACAGAGACTGGACAGAGCTGGAGAATAAAGTAGATATTTATTGAAAGGCCTCTAGGATCCACCTTGGGCAGGACAGGGCCTGGCCAGGGCTGCACCCAAGGTGGAACCAAAATGGTCACAAAATGGTCACAAAATGGTCACAAAATGGGCACAAAATGGTCACAAAATGGAGCCCCAGTCACGAGGTCTCACACTTTGATAAGTTTGGGTCCATTTGCACCTTGGGGTTTCATTGTCCAATTCCAGCTCCAGGTTCTGCAGTCCCATCCTTCTTGTTTTCTCCCCTCAGCCACCATTGTTTGTGCTTTTGGGCTGAACACTTGTCCCAGTTGTCCTTGGTGTGCAGCAGGAGCAGGATTTGTTTTGTGTGGCTGCTGTGTGCAGAGAGCTGAGTGAGCCTGAGTGTGAGCTCAGAGCTGCACCTGGGCAGCACAGAACGTGGAACACAGGGAAGATGGAACTTAAGGCATCACTGGGAGCCAGGATTTGTGTGCTCAGGACTGATGCTTCTCCTGTGAGGCAAATCTGGTTCCTCAGGTGGCTGCCTGTGCTTGGCGTGAGGTAAAAACTTCTCACAAAGTGTCCTGGGTTTTGCTGGAGTGTTTTTCCAAGCAGATTCTGCTGGGAATTCAGCCTTGCTGTTGGGAAAAATTTTGTGGTAATTACTGGGAGTAACTCAGAAGAAAAGAACACCACACACCTACACCAAGTTCTGAGCACGAAGCAACAAGAGGAGAGAGGGAAAGTTTCTAATTCTCATGGTTTATGGGAGTTTTATATAATGGGAAGGAAAATGGAATATCATGGGGTTGCTCCCTTTGTTTTAGTCAGGTAATGCAGAGCGGGGGCAGAACAGGAAGAGGGAACAATTTAGGAACGACTTTCTGGGCACGCATGGAGAATATATTGCCCAAATCATCACCAAAAGATCTGGTACCATTTGGCACTGGCACAGATTGCGCAGAGAGGACTTAGAGACCTTAAAGAGGACTTTAAATATGATCCAGTGCCACCCCTGCCATGGCAGGGACACCTCCCACTGCCCCCAGGCTGCTCCCAGCCCCAGTGTCCAACCTGGCCTTGGGCACTGCCAGGGATCCAGGGGCAGCCACAGCTGCTCTGGGAATTCCATTCCAGCTCCTCTTCGCCCTGCCAGGGAACAATTCCTGATTCCCAATCTCCCATCCAGCCCTGCCCTCTGGCACTGGGAGCCATTCCCTGTGTCCTGTCCCTCCAGCCCTTGTCCCCACTCCCTCTCCAGCTCTCCTGGAGCCCCTTTAGGTGCTCTGAGCTCTCCCTGGAGCTTCTCCTCTCCAGCCTGGACTATCGCAGCTCTGTCAGTCTTCCCATCAAGGGTTTTTAATAAAACCTTTAACCAAAGGGTGGTAGTGAGATCCTTTCAGAATATTGGAGAATGAAAAAGAGGAGTGAAGTGCAGCGAAATCAAAGCTGGATTTTAGGGAAAGGTTCTTCCCCCAGAGGGTGCTGGCACTGCCCAGGCTCCCCAGGGAATGGGCACGGCCCCGAGGCTGCCAGAGCTCCAGGAGCCTTTGGACAGCGCTGCCAGGGATGCACGGGCTGGGATTGCTGGGGGTCTGGGCAGGGACAGGAGCTGGATCAATGATCCTGTGGGTTCCTACAGCTCAGAACATTCCGTGATTCTGTGATAAGATCCTAGTCTGTGCCTTGGCTGCAGTTTCCACCCTCAGGCTCCTCAGGAATTCTGGAGTCTATGGAGTGTCCCCTCCTTGTAACAATAATGGAGAAGAGCTTCCCTCCCTACAGCTCTCCAAGGACAGTGGGAACAGGAACTCTTGGAAAGGTCCTGGAGCCTCTGTTCCAAAGGTCAGGGTGCCATCAGTGGCAGGAGATGGTGCCTTTGCAATCCTTTTGCCTGGATTTTGGTGAACTCCCACTCCTCCCTCCTGCTCCCTGGATGTGCAGAAGAGCCCAGCACACCTCGGTGACTCCAGACCAGTGACACAGAGGTCAGCGACACCTTCAGCAGCCTGGGGACGCAATGACACCAACCTTTTGTTGTCAGACTGGGAGATTTCAGATATTTTCCATCTTACCATGGACGATTTTGGTGGGATGTTTTCTGCAGGATGCTGGAAATTCCTCCTGAGAAGGGCACCAGATTTCCCCAAGGGTTTTATGGACCTCGACTCATTCCTTTCTTCTGAAACTGCCTTTTTATTGTGCCTTTTAATCCTGCAAAATTTATGAGGCAGACTTGAGGCTCTGAGCTGCAGCCAAGCTGAGGGACAGAGTTCCAGGTCTGGAAGATTTCCTCTCTTGCTGTTGTTTCTCCATCCTCCTTTGTCCTGGTGAGGAGCAAAGGGAAAGCTGTCCTTCCAACAGGCACCCCCAGCAAATCCTTGATGTCATCTTTTAAATCTCCCATGTTCCATTCTTGTTTTTGCTTAACTCGTCCTTTGCTTGAAGGATCATCGCCACACCATTTTGTTTGACAGGAGAGAGGATTTTTAAACTTTTGTTGGGATAAAGTAGAATTAATTTCATCTTTGAGCAGCCTGCTAAGATTCCAACAGCAGATCCTCTGAGTATGCTGGAAAACAAATCAGGTGGAGACCATTTGGATTGAATATGTAACTTTAAAATTTAGGGTTATGAGTTGTGCTTCTGAATTACGGTACTCCAAGCCTCATCCAGCCTGGCCTTGGACACTTCCAGGGACGGAGCAGCCACAGTTTCCCTGGAAAACCTGTTCCAGGGCCTCCCCACCCTCACAGGGAAGCATTTCTTCCTAAATTTGTACCTAATTTTCCCCTATTTCCATTTGAACATAAATTTTAACCCCCCAAAATGTTGAATGTTGATGTACAAGATCTGTTGCTTGCCTAAATCTCTTTTGTTCTTCATTTTTGCGCGGAGTTCTCCGGTGGGCAAATCCAGATAATGCTGCAGCAGAGAAGATTTGGATTCATCTCAGCTGTGCCCGGATCATATTTCCATGCATTCCTCCAAACAGACATTGGTTTGTTGTTAAAATAATAACACGTCTCAGCAATATAAGCTGCCTTTGATAGCTCGTTCAATAGATTTGTAGAATGTAATTAAAGCATATCACTCCAGTGACAGCAGATTGATGACCTTTTAATTATTTCAGGAGAGCTGAGTGCACAGTCCTTTCTCACCCACCTGGAGAAAACAGGGAATGCTTTGGGGAGGGGAATGATCCATTGAAATATGGACAATTCCTTTTGGTTTTGACTTTGAGCTGGGTTATCCAGCTCTTCCTGTGCTCCAGGAGGGATGTGAAGGGATGCCCACTCTGTCCCAGGGATTTTCTTTGGAAGTTTGTGCAGCTGAATCCCTCAAATACTGGGAAAAGTGTGAGCAGTCCATGCCAGATGATGAAAATCCCAGGAAAAGTGGATGCCCAGGAGGATCAGCTCAAAATTCCAAACCCAAAGCAACGAAGGGTTTGTTGGGCATTTGGTCTTTGCCACCTGTGCGAATAACGAGGAAACAATTCCCATTAATTCTGACTGTTCCCATTTGATGCTGCTCTGCACAGCTGATTCCCAAAACCCTCAGGAAGCAGTGAGCTCTGTATTAACGTGGGAATTGCCGCAGAGGGAGGAACAGAATCCCAACGCTTTGGGGAATAACATTCCCTGAAACAAAACTCCTTCGGAAGGCTTTGCCTCCTCAGCCTTTGCCCCAACAACCAAGTGCAGAGGGGGGGTTGTCCAAAGTTGAAAAATGTGGGAGATGCCGATTTTTTAAATTTTTTTTTTCACCCCCTTAATGAAATTAAAGCCAGCCAGTTAATCTTTAGCAGGATTTTTAGTCATCAATCCCAGAAAGAAGCAGGGCTGCTTTATAACAAAGCACCTCAAGTAAGTGAGCTTGATTTATTGTTGTGCACGGGGAACGCACACTGGGGCTCAAGTAGCTTCTAATAATTGAATCAGGCTTATGATTCTCCGTCAGATTGTTCATTTTGGGCTTGCTCTTGCTGAGTTTTCCCCTTTTTTTTTTGCCTTTCTCCTGGCCATTTCCAGCGGTTTGAGTGTTTCCACTGCTCCATCCATGTCAAAGATTTCCATTAAGGGGGTGCCTTTATGATGAGAGAGACTCTCAGCTTTCTTCTAAGTGCTGGGAAAGGGGCAAGAGGGCTGAAATGAAGGATGATCCCCAGGCACTTTTCCACATCCAAACCCCAGGGATAGAGGAGACCCCGAGACAAAAAAATTCCAGTGTTTTCCCATAGAACTGCAAAGGAAAAGGTGCCCATCTTGCTGGGTGAAAAAGCATGGACGAAGCCATGCCAGACCTCCAACCCAGGCATTTTTGAGAGGAACAACCCAGCTTCAGACCCTTTCAGAGCAGTTATCTAATTCCCAAAGTTCTGTTGTGAGTTACACCCTCCTTTTGGCCAATGCAAAATGGCTCCACGAGGACAAACATTCCCTCCTTTGTTCCAGATCCTTGGCATTTCTTTTTCCACCACAGCTCCTCGCCCAAACCAGAGGGTCTCAACTTCAAACACGATCAGCTGTGCCCTCCGGAGCTGCCACAATTCCTAACAGATGCTGGAATGTCCGTGCACTGCATTGTTGGGATTAAGGCTGCATGTGAGTAATATTCCATCAGGACTTGGGATCGGCCAAGCCGGGAAAAAAACTCAGTGGCAACACCAAAATCCACAGCTCCTGCCACACTCCCAGCTTGGTGCACAACGGGATACCCTCACCTGAGCAACCCCAAAACACACACACACACACACAAAAAAATGACATTTAATCATCATAACATTTTTCCCAACCTGAATTCCCTTGCTTTTATTAATGCTTTTTGACCGGAGCTTCTGTGGTTTAATTTCCTGTAGCTATCAAGTGACAGTGAATCAAGCAAAGACCTTAACCCCGGCTCCCTTTTGCATTCAGAGCTGCCTGGCTTTGACAGTTTTTAACTGGTGTTAATCCCCCTCCCTTTTCCCCCCTTCCTCACTCCATGTGTGCTCTTCTTTTTTTGTGCAATATCAACCTGCACCTCCTGAGCTGTGCTGGGAGTACTCTACACAGTTCTACAACAGAACTACAGAGAAAACAACTAACTTTCTTAACCAGAGCCAAACAGGATTTGCTCTGCCCAATTGCTCTGGGAATGTTCTGGGCAAAAACTCTTCCCTGTCTGGAGCAGTGAGTGCCTTGTGTGAGGGGGAGGATGCACAACAGAGCTTTCCTTTCCTTTCCTTTCCTTTCCTTTCCTTTCCTTTCCTTTCCTTTCCTTTCCTTTCCTTTCCTTTCCTTTCCTTTCCTTTCCTTTCCTTTCCTTTCCTTTCCTTTCCTTTCCTTTCCTTTCCTTTCCTTTCCTTTCCTTTCCTTTCCTTTCCTTTCCTTTCCTTTCCTTTCCTTCCTTCCCTTCCTTCCTTCCCTTCCTTCCTTCCTTCCTTCCCTTCCCTCCTTACATCCATTCCCTTCCTTCCTTCCCTTCCCTTCCCTTCCTCCCTTCCTCCCTTCCTTCCCTTCCTTCCCTTCCCTTCCCTTCCCTTCCCTTCCCTTCCCTTCCCTTCCCTTCCTTCCCTTCCCTTCCCCTCCCTTCCCTTCCCTTCCCTTCCCTTCCCTTCCCTTCCCTTCCCTTCCCTTCCCTTCCCTTCCCTTCCCTTCCCTTCCCTTCCCTTCCCTTCCCTTCCCTTCCCTTCCCTTCCCTTCCCTTCCCTTCCCTTCCCTTCCCTTCCCTTCCTTCCCTTCCCTTCCTTCCCTTCCCTTCCCTTCCCTTCCCTTCCCTTCCCTTCCCTTCCCTTCCCTTCCCTTCCCTTCCCTTCCCTTCCCTTCCCTTCCCTTCCCTTCCCTTCCCTTTTCCATTTTCCATTTTCCATTTTCCATTTTCCATTTTTTCCCTTTTCCCTTTTTTCCCTTTTCCCTTTTCCCTTTCCCTTTTCCCTTTTCCCTTTTCCCTTTTCCCTCTTCCTTTCCCTTTCCCTTTCCCTTTCCCTTTCCCTTTCCCTTTCCCTTTCCCTTTCCCTTTCCCTTTCCCTTTCCCTTTCCCTTTCCCTGTTTGGGGTATTTAATTTTCTTTCACCCTGCAAACTCTTTCCTTCTACAACCATTTGGATTTTTATATCTTTTCCCTATAAACACGTGGAGGTGGTGGTTGGTTTTTTTGGTTTTTTTTTTTAATAAAACGTTATAAAAGGGCATTTGAGGAGTTTTTTTGGGCGGTGATGTTGGCGCTGGAGGATCTTGGAGGTCTCCTCCAGCCTTGTTGGTTCTGGTTTTCTCAGGGACTTGATTCCTTTCACAATGTTTCCAATCTCTGCTCCCCTTCACTGCTCCCACCCCCGTTTTCACTCCGCTGAATTCTGCTCCGCTTCTGCTGCTTCAGCCTTATCCCGCTGGAATTTTGATGTTAAAATCAGGAATTCTCTGGAACTCAGGGTGCTTGGACTCGGATTTTCAGGACATCCTCATCCCTGCCCTAGGAGCAGCGGTGAGGGAGATGCTCACCGAGGCAGCCCAGCCCCCGGAGCAGTTTCCCGGCTGGATTCTGCTCTCCCGAAGGATTTTAGCTCCCATTTCCCGCCTGCATTTCTTCCAGCGGCCTTTTGGTGTCATTCTGTTATTTAACATGAAGAGCCAAGAGCCTCGGAAATGCTTCTCTCTCCTTTCCAGAGCCCGGAGCAGCAGGTAATTCCTGCTGGAAAGGCACCGAGGTGAGTTAGGGATAGAGTTAAACCTCCACACCTGGCCCAGATCCTACCGAAATCCCTAAAAAAAGTGTGTCCATCACTCCCAGGCAGTGAGTTTGTGCTTAGTGATGCTCAGCTAGAAATGAGATTTGGTAAAAGGTTCAGGAAATCCAGACCTGACCCTGCCCCAGCTCTGTCCAGGTCCTGGAGAGGGTCTGGAGGAGAAACCACACTTGGAATGTTCAGCTGGAACAGAGGGGGCAAAAAGCCAGGGAATTCAACATCCTGCTGCGAAATAGAACCTGGAACTGAGGCCTAAGTGGTGACAGGACATGGAATTTTCTCTATTCCCAGGTCCCAGGAAAGCTCAGGACACTCCTGTGTCCTGTGGAGAAAAGATTCCCAAGACAAGGCTGAGGACGCAGGAACAAAAACTGTGGTAGGGCTGTGCCGCCAACGGATATTTTTGTATTTTTTTTGTTTCATCTGGGAGGAGAAAAGGAGCTGACAGGAATTTTTCGTAGCAATATTCATAGCAATTAAACACATAAATTTAAAACAGGCAAATTTACCATTTGCTTTTATCCAAGAGAAAATATTCCAGCACTCGGAATGATGCGTGCATGGGGGGAGTAGTGCAGATCTTTGCAGGATTTTTCCCCCTGGATTGAAGGATTTTTTTTTGAACTTTGAGCGGTGCAAATGAATAAAATTCACACAGGAAATGCACTGGAGCAGGTGGGTCATGCTTCCACAGACAGATCCAACCGGGATCTGCTGAGGAATCGCACGACACCTGGAATGTGAAATATCCAAGGGCTCTTTCAGGGTCTACGAAACGAGGAGGCGCTTGAGAAGTGCTAATGCAACCCTGGCAGCCAGTTTGAAAGGAATCCTTCCCTTTCCAAGGATCTCTCCTGCAGTTTTCCCTCTTCCTGAAACCTGCTCTGCCAGAAAAGCCTCGCATTTGTGGTAAAGCATAAAAAAGTGGCGGTTCTTTTTTTTTTTTTTTTTTTTTTTTTTTTTTTTTTTCTTTAATGAGCTTTCATCAAAACATAATTTTGCTTCCTGCGAGCACAAACAGTTATTTATGACCACTGGAAGGGCTCTGCTTGAATGCTGGTATTAAATAACCCCAGGAAGGGCTTCGTTTTTCCTTCAGACTTTCATTAAATGCTTCTAGAAAATCTGGAAGTATTAGAAAAATTATTCCTTTCTTCCTCCTCTTCCCTTTGGGAATAAATCTGTCTCTAGGAATAGGAAGGAAATGGATACGGTTGGATACCAGACACCACATTCTGCAACAGATCAGAATAAGATTGCTAAGGAAATAAAATGGGGGGGGAAAAAAATCTTTAAAGAACTTGGACGAGTTTGCATTTTTGCTGCCTTTACTTCCTAACCCTGTTGGATGATAACCTCCTTTTCTTGAAACTCAACATGGTGGAAAATCATTAATTATGAGAATTTCTTTTTAGAAAAAGAGGATTTAGCCTCTGCTGAATCATTTTCAGCAGAGAATGAAATGAAGAATTTAATTTCATGGAGAAATGAAGAATTTTCCTGTATATGGGAAAGGTTTGTACTGGACGCTTCTCTGCAATTCCCAGGATGGGGAGGGAGAAAAATGCTGATCCTGATGGATTTCTTGACTCAGATATCAGGAATTCCCAATCTGCTCCAGAACAGAGGATCGTGGAATGGTTTGGGTTGGAAGGGGCCTCAAAGCTCATCCCATTCCCATCTCCCTGCCGTGGCAGGGACACCTCCCACTGTCCCAGGCTGCTCCCAGCCCAGTGTCCAACCTGGCCTTGGGCACTGCCAGGGATCCAGGGGCAGCCACAGCTGCTCTGGAACAACCCACAGCTATGGGATCCATCCACTTTTCCATGCCCAGTAATTTTAGGACAACGAGGAGGCTCTGGTTGGGTCCCACAGGGTTCACAGCCCCTCCAACAACCTCAGCTGGTGCCTCCACCACGGAACAAGGGGCACGGCCTGGAGAGTCTTCTCCGTGCCCATACCAGTCCTGCCGAAATTTCTTGCCTTTGCTGAGGAATTTCTTCATGGAAAGGGTTGTTAAGCATTGGGAAGAGCTGCCCAGGGAGCTCTGCAGTGCCCATCCCTGCAGGTGGCACCTGGAGGTGGCACTCAGTGCTCTGGGCTGGGGACAAGGTGGGCACGGGGCACAGCTGGGACTCCGTGGTCTTGAAACCCTTTTCCAACCTGAATGAATCCATGATTTTATAAAATATTTTGGATGTGTGTATCTTTTGATTCGAGGTCTTTCCTCCAGCCCTTCAGCCCCTTCAGTACCAACCAGGCGCTGACAAACTGCTTTGTTCTGCTAGAACCTAATTTTTGTTTCCTTCCCAGCCTGATTTTGAGCGATTTTTCAGCCTGACTTTGGAGTTCTCTCAGCTTCAGGAAGAATAAAACCTGGGGCTTTTTAATCCTGTACCAAGGTGCTGGCCCCTTTCCATCAACCCAATCCTCCGCAGAGGCAGAAACCTTTTTTTTATTTTTTTTTCCCTCAACCAATTCTCATCTTAAACTTTGGTTTGAGGTTTCGTGCTGAGGTTTGGAGCGAGTCACATTTTGCCAACAGGTTACTCAAGTCTCTGCAGAGTTCCACCACCTATTTAAGGTAGAAATATCCCAGCTAGTGCATAATGCATGGGGCCCTGCACGCTCCAAACCACAAGTGGCTCAAAAAAGCCCGAGCGGTGAATCCTGCTGGGAAAGTTCAAAATAATGAAAGAACAGCCACTTCTTGCTGCCTGTGACAGCTCTATTTGTGAGGCCAAGCCACCCGGGGAATATAAAACTAAAATAAAGTTAATGAGAGCTTTCAATCAGTGCTGGGTAACTCAGGGGTTGTGGCAGTGACTTCTGCTGGGATTTCAGGGCTGTTGAGCCAGGGAAAAATGCGGCGCCTTTTCAGGAAAGAGGGCAGGTATTTTGTATTCTTTTGCTTCTTGTTTTGTGTCTTCTAACTCAGGAAGATTCTTATTCTGCCAGGGAGTCTCTTTCACAGAATCAGTTGGGTTGGAAAAGCTCCCCAAGACTCAAAAATCAGAATGAAAAAGAAATAAAAGCCCCACTGTGGCAGAACAAAACAGTTTGTCAGCACACGACTGGCACTGAAGGGGCTGAAGGGCAGGAGGGAAGTCCTCAAAACCAAAAAATGAACACATCCGAAATATTTTATAGAATCACAGATTCGTTAAGGTTGGAAAAGATTTCCAAGGCCGTGGAGTCCCAGCTGTGCCCCGTGCCCACCTTGTCCCCAGCCCAGAGCACTGAGTGCCACCTCCAGGTGCCACCTGCAGGGATGGGCACTGTAGAGCTCCCTGGGCAGCCCCTGCCAAGGCCTTAGCCCCCTTTCCATGGGGAAATTCCTGCTGCTGTCCGAGCTGAGCCTCCCCTGGCCCAGGCTGAGGCCGTTCCCTCTGCTCCTGTCCCTGTGCCCTGGGAGCACAGCCCGACCCCCCCGGCTGTCCCCTCCTGTCAGGGGCTTGTGCAGAGCCACAAGGTTCCCCCTGAGCCTCCTTTTCTGCAGGCTCAGCCCTTGCCCAGCTCCCTCAGCCCCTCCTGGGGCTCCAGCCCCTTCCCCAGCTCCCTTCCCTGCCCTGGACACGCTCCAGCCCCTCCAGGGCTCTCCAGAGCTGGACACAGCCCTGGAGCACAGAGGGACAATCCCTGCCCTGCTCCTGCTGGACACACAATTCCTCATCCAGCCCAGGTGCCTTTGTCCTCCTTTCCACCTGGAGCTGTGTCCAGAACTGTTCAGACATGGATGAATCCATCGCTAACTTTTAAAAGAGGTAACCTGGAAAAGGCTATTTCACATTCCAAGGGTTGTTTTCCAGAAAAGCCCTGGAGTTTGCAGGATGCGGACACGAAGCAGCGGGAAAAGCAAAGGAGGAGAGCGTGGTTCTAATGGGAATGGATGGATTTTTCCACGCTTTCCTCGAGAAAAACAAAAGCAGCTGCTCCTTTTTTTTTTTTTTTTTTTTTATGGAATGGCCTCTGTGATTGGGCTGAATCTCTGCTCTGGGCTCTTCCTCTGCTCTAATGGGGGCAAAGCAAACATTCCCTGGATCCCCCCGGGGAGCAGTTCCCGGCCCCTCTTAATTTGAGTGATCTTTAGATTTCTTCCACGAGGTTCGGAATCAGCCAAAGTGCTCGCAGTCGGCTCTTATCTCCCCCCAGCAAATAAGGCCGGAATTTAAAAAAGCCCATTAGCAGTCAATCCAGCTGGGAGATTTAATTTCCAGCGCACGCTCGTTCCGTTTGAGTCCTCCATGCCCCAAGAGTTCCGAGGGATTATTCCCTTATTATTCCATTTGCACCATTTTTTTGCGGGGGGTGTAACGCACCCTTCCCTGTTCTCATCCACCTCCTTGGAGTCACTGGGACAACTGGGATGTCCTGGGGTTCAACGCCAAGGGAAGGATAAAAAGGAATTTCCCTTGGGATGGGAAATATTCCCCGGGCCAATCCTCTGCTCTGAGCTTTTCCACCTTGAGCTGCTCCAAAGCATTCCAAGATGTTCCGTTCTCCCTCAAAGCTGCTCTCCAGGAGGAAATCCAGCTGTTCCGTGCAGCGGTTCAATAACAAATTGTCTTTTCTGTGCCTTCATAGACCAAACACTCTCGGGGGTGGATGCTGGAATTCCTCATCCCGGTCATTCTCCACAGGGAGAAAAACACCTTGGCTTAAAACAACGGAAATAATCAGAATTAAAACAACAAAAAAAAAACCACCCCAAAATAAAATATTTTAGGACATAATAGTGAAGCTGTTGGTGGTTTTGTCCTCTGAATTTAGAGATGCAGTTTCCTGGATGTTTGTAATTTGCCACGATGAGATTAAAAGCAGAAATAAGATCAACAGCTCAAGAGTTAACGCTGGTTTTTTCTCCTCCCCAGAAATAGCCAGAATTGTTTGTTCTGCGTCCCCCTGTCAAGTGAAAGCTGTTTCACCCAGAAAAATGGAATATGGGTGGTCTCACCGAGATTTATAAACAGGATTTGGCTTTAATGTCCAAAAAAAAAATTAAAAAAAAAGTGAAAACAAAGATTTGAGCTTTAAAAATGAAACCAGAAAGTCACCGAAATGTAGAATGAAAACATTATTTTCTGTTCTGGGAGGGAATATTGTGAAAACCAAAGAAAATCACCCAAAGGAAAATCCAGTTTATATAAAGCCTCTCTGTAAGTCCACACACTCAAAAATAAATATTCTAAAAAGAAAAAAAAAACCACAAACAAAAAAACCCCCACCAAATCAAAATATCAATGAATATTTCGCTGCACAGTGACACTGCTGTAAATAGGAGGATATTGATTCAATAAATCAAATATTTCCAGGAGAAATTTTCTTTCAATCAACACCATTTTAAAAGCAAATCATGTCCAGACCACAGGAATTTGGTCCCAATAATTTAAAAATCCAGCTCAAACCATGGCCGTGCTCTGGTCTAAACAGAGTCTAGGTTTTTATGAGTTATTAATTAATCATTAACGAATTAAGCCATACATTTAGCAGGCAGGTAGGCAGAATTCCGTCGGAAATTATCCTTAAATACCCAAATATTCCAGCTGCATCCCAGAGTTTGAATGGAGGTGAGGATAGATTTAAAGAGAGATTTTCTTGGATCAAACATAAAAAGGCCAAGGAATGTTTTAATTGTGGCTTAAAGTGAGCATTAATTGCTCATCAAATACCGAAGTTTCAAATAAAATCAAATTTCATCTGGTTTCAGCCTTTAAATCTAACATAGGTAAGAGGATATAGTGAAAAAAAAAAAAAAAAGAAAAAAAACCAAAAAACCAGCAAAATTCTGAATAAAAATCTTTAACTTAAAGATCCTGAATAGGCTCAAGTACAAAATAATCTCTAAGAGGGATCAAATTTGCAGTTTAAATTAGAAACCCAGACTAAAATTTAATGTTATCTTGATAAAGAATATCTATAGTCTGAAGAAAAAAACTGGATTTTTTTTTTTTTTTTTCCCCAAGGGATAAAATTCCTGGGCTAAACCAGCTGTTTATAGTTTCATTCTGATAAATTGAATTTTCCTGTCCAGTTTTACCTCTTGCATTTAGGGGTAAAAGGCGACTCTTTTCAGTGAGGACCCTCCTGCTGGAATTCTGACGAATCTCCCAATAAAATTAAATTCCTAATTCCATGTTTTCTCCATTCCCTGCAATTTTCCCACCCAGAACTGGCGAGGTCACCGCTGTTCAGCTGCAATTTCTTGCAAAAATAAAATGCGATCACTCAAAATTGCTGCTGGTCATGAAACTTTGAGAGAATTTTGCTCAGTACTTTTTAATCAATATTTTTAAATTATAAATTATTTAGATTCGGAATTTTGAATAAAGATTTTTTTTGTTATTAATTATTTAAATTAGGAATTCTGTCGAATAGTTGACATATTTCTCATTTTCACTTCAGCTACGCTCAGCAGGGACACCCAGAACCCTGTCTTTAGCAAAGAATTTTAATATTTTGGAAAGAATTTAGCTTAAAAAACATTGGCAATGAGAGAAAGGTCAAGAAATTAAATTCATTTTACGACAAAACAGCGTTTTAGGCAGAATCCTGATTAAAAAACCCGCAGGGTGGGACTCCATTGGAAAAATAAATGGTAAAAACTGCACCAAAAAAAAAAAAAAAAAAGTAAAGGGGTTCTAATAATTATATATTTCAGTTTAATGTTATTTTTTGGCGCTTGGAGGGATTTGAAGGAGCACAAAGACGCAGCTTCATCCTGGAAACTTTGAAATCTTCCCCCAAAGCCTTTTGTTTGCCCTAATATTCCATAATGCCAGGCTTTTAGAGTCAATAACCCATTAGTAATCAAGAGCTGTATCATTTATTAATTATGCCCCGTATTAATATTTAATCCTTTGGGTTGCCGAGCATCTTTCGAAATCCACTTTTTAATTACATTTGAAAAAAGATAAATCTTGGAGGCAACCATTAGAAAAGTCATTTTTTCTGGGCATTATGGCTTCAATTACTTTGGAGCAGCTGCTTGGGAACTCTGTGGGATGGAGCACTTGGTAAAAGGAGCCATCTCAGCTCCTCTGAAAGCTTCACTGGATGTTGGAGTGCGAGGAACGGTCCCAAGAATTTCCTCCGAGCACTCCAGGACTCTGGGATGAGTCCCTGGGAATGTGGAATGCGGGATGGAGCTGCCAGGGATGAACGACCCCAGCCTCGGCCCCGAGCGGAGATCTTTGGGATGTCCAAGAGTTTTCTGCCCCTTGGCTTGGGAATTGCTGGCCAGAGTTGGATTCCTCGGCTTGGAGGAGCCAAGGAGGGGCCAGGCAGTGAGGTCAGTCCCTTGGAAGTGTCCAGACCATGGAATGGGTTGGATCAGAAGGACCTAAAGGATCATCCAGTGCCACCCCTGCCATGGCAGGGACACCTCCCACTGTCCCAGGCTGCTCCCAGCCCCAGTGTCCAACCTGGCCTTGGGCACTGCCAGGGATCCAGGGGCAGCCACAGCTGCTCTGGGCACCCTGTGCCAGGGCCTCAGCACCCTGCCAGGGAACAATTCCTGATTCCCAAGCTCCCATCCAGCCCTGCCCTCTGGCACTGGGAGCCATTCCCTGTGTCCTGTCCCTCTGTCCCTTGTCCCCAGCCCCTCTGCAGCTCTCCTGGAGCCCCTTTAGGTGCTCTGAGCTCTCCCTGGAGCTTCTCCTCTCCAGGTGAGCACCCCCAGCTCTCCCAGGACTGTGGGATCGTGGTGATCTGTTACACTGGTTTTTCTGAGCCTTTTGATTTTCTTAAATAGAGTCAGATCTTTTTAGTTATTGTACAATATTAAGAGCGGTTTTCTACCTTTTCCCACAGATGTAATATAAAAAAATCCTTTGTTTTTCATTCTCTGTCCTTTGTTTGCATATTTCTAACCTGAAAACAATTGTAACTGACAGTTGGTCTGGCCACTGAGGCTGAGGGGTGAAAAACCCCAGAAGCCAATCTTCTGCTAGACCCACAAATGTATAAAAAGTAAGAAATAAAACAAAGAGGCTCTCTCTCCGCCTGGATTTCAGCTTTTGGGCTGGACGGAGAAACCTCTGCTCTGCAAAACCGCTTGTCTGCGTGTGGCTGCTGTGTGTGTCTCGGTGACAACGATCCTGCTCAGCAGAGCTGGCAGCCCCTCATGGATCTTCCTGGTGGAAGCACAGAGCGGGATAAAAATCCAAGATCCCGGGAAGGCAAAACTTTCCAGCACAGCTTTGCACAGAGGTTTTATCAATAATAAAACCCCATCAAGACAACATAAACAACAATGACAACAACAACAACGACAACAGCAACAACAACAACAATAATAATAATAATAATATTTCTCACACAGACAAGCTGTGGCTGCCCCTGGATCCCTTGGGCAGTGCCCAAGGCCAGGTTGGACGCTGGGGCTTGGAGCAGCCTGGGGCAGTGGGAGGTGTCCCTGCCACGGCAGAACCGGGTGATCCTTAAAATCCCTGTATTTGACAACCAAACTCTGATTGTTTGGGTATCAAGAAAGCAGAAAGTTTATTTGAAAGTTGTGGATTTTTGAAGGAGATTTTACTATTTTTGCGCAACAGTTCCAGGCAGAGCCTCTGGAAATGAATCTCTTCAGCCACAGAAGGAAAAAAAAAACAACCAAAAGTCATTTTTCTAAGCACCATTTACTGCAGGATCCCACTGAATAAGGAAGGGCAACCAGGGCATTAAAGAGGAATTATTTGCAGAGTTAAAGGCAGGTTCCTTAAGGAATATACATTCAATCCCAAAGGGAATAGTGTTACTGGGAGCCTCATGCCCTTAATTTAATTAATTTAATAATTATTAATTAGAATTAATTTAATAATTAATTGAATTATTCCTGCTTTACATCCCAAACCAAGACAGTAAAGTTCTGGATGTGTTTCCATGGGGTAAAAATGTCCCTGATATAAAAATCATCTCAAGGCTGAAGCCTTGGATATTCCATGTGACCCAGGCAATATTTAATAATGACCTCAAACCCAAACAGAGACTACAACAAAGAAATTTAGCACCTCATTCCCTGCAAATATTTACATTTAAATCCAAAGTTTTTAATGATTTCCTCTGCTTCAAACATAGAATCCCTCTTTGTGCCAAATAAGGCATAATTAGCACCAAAATAATGTTTTTTATGAAGATATTTGGGTTGCAAGCTATTTATGTTACCAAAAGAAAGATATTTTCCTTTCACAAATGTATTTTTGTGTCAAAATGTCAGGAAAGAGGAGGAATTTGTGTCAATCTACACAAAAAACATCAGGAAAGAGGAGTAATTTGTGTCGATCTACATTTAAAAAATCAGGAAAGAGGAGGAATTCATGTCGATCGACATTAAAAAAAAATCAGGAAAGAGGAGGAACTGTTCCTCTCATCTGCATATTATTGAAACAATTTTTTAAATTCCATGTGGATTTATAAGCTTGCTTTGTAGACTGAATTTTTGGGAATGTAGAACTTGTCCAAGCTGGAGCAGCCCCTGGGAAGGGACAACCCTTGTGGAATCCAGGGCTCAATTCCCAGTGCTCCCACCTCTCTTTATTGCCCTCTCCAGCTTCTCTTTCCCTCCTTTTTCCCACGTGGGCCTATTAATTTATGGAGTGCTGGGGAGCCATTTAACGATCCCGATGATGGGAAGAGTGCCACGGAAGGATCCAAGTGGGAATTCCCCTGTGGAGAGGTCAGAATGGGCCACTGGGGATGTTTTTGCCTGTGGGCTGGGGGAATTTTGTCCCAAGGAATGATCCCGGGAAGGTGGTGGTCAAGGAGAGCGTTTTCCCAGATCCCAGCAGGGAATGTACGGATTCCCTTTGGAGTGTTAACTCGACTCCTGACTGGTCCTTGCTGGCTGATGCTGTGCACACCAGCGGGAGGGAAAAAATCTGATTATTTCCCCAGGATATCCATAATTTTATCCACCTGATAAAATGGGAAGAGGATTTTTCCATAAGGCTGAGCAACAGCTGGTTCCTGGAATTTTCATCTCAAAGGAATGAAGCTTTATCCCAAAGACGTTGTGGGACCAAAGGACATTAATCAATGTTGAGAACACGGGTAACAAATGATTCAGATTTGGGGAGAAACCAAATCTCCAAAAATAAAAAAAAAAACAACTCCAGAGCAGCTGGAGACAACCACGGCACCGCCTCACCCGGGGAGCTCCAGGTGAATTCCATCTTGGAGCACCCAGAGGACGCAGGGCGGGAGCGGCCCTTCGAGCGCGTTCTGGGGGATAAATCACCGAGCTGATCACTTGTTGTGCATCCTCCCTCCACCACGCGTTAATTTTTAATGAAACCCAGCCCTGATGCGAGCCATAAATCCCCGCTAAACCACTCCGGGTTAGATCAGCGCGGGGCGGAGGAGATGGAACCTCTCTGCCATTAGCAGGGAATATGGGAGCCCGCCCCGCCCCGCATTCCCTCCGCTCCTTCCATCTGAAGCTGTGGGAATGCGGGAAGCAGAGCCAGGCCCAACCAACCCCGAGGTCACTCTTTATTCCCTTAATTGAATGATGGCTGCTAACGAGGGAGGGTTTTTAGCACTTTTCTGACAGCTGAGGGGCGCTTTCTGTGACTTGGGGTTATCAAAGCTCAGCTCAGCTTTCCCTTCAGCTGTCCATGACTTTCTGAATGGGAACGGGAATGGGAATGGGAATGGGAATGGGAATGGGAACAGAAAGAAAGGAATGGTGACACAGAGCCAGGAAATGGTCAATATTGCTGCTTTATTGTGTTTTATTATTATATATTATTTATAAATCATGTATTACTTACACATTATCTATTATTTTAATATTATCCATTAGTTGTATATCGAGCTATATAGTTTTGTTATGTTAATTTACATTTATTATAGTTATTATATTTAAAGATTGTATTTTATTATACTTATCACAGAATCCTTGGGGTTGGAAAAGAGCCCCAAGATCATTGAGTCCGACCTGTGATTGATCCCCACGTTGCCACCCAGCCCAGAGCACTGAGGGCCACATCATCATCATCGTCTTCATCATCATTAGCATTATTAACATTATTTCTATTATTATTTTTAATATTTTATGCCAAGAGTTGTAACTCCATGATCCTGATGGGCCCTTTCCAGCTCAACGCATTCCACGAATCTCCTAAGTCCGTGGTCCAATCATTCCTTGGGTTCTCCCAGGGATGGGCACTCCAAACCTCCCTGGGCAGCCCCTGCCAAAGCCTGACCACCCTTCCCAGGAAGAAATTCCTCTTTTGTAGATATCTAATGCAGAATGTGAATTAAGTATTTCAATTTTTTTTTTTTTTTTTTTTTTATTCCTATAACCAGATTTATGGAACAAACTGATCTTTTCTTCCTGTATTTTCCTTGTGCTCTGGGCCTTTACAAGAGTAACCAGGAGTAATCTGGGAGCAGATCCAGACCCCACAAGCCAAACCCTTATCAATATTTGTAATTCCAGGTGATTGGAGATGTCACAGAACAAACTTTCCTTGCTGGACTTTCTGGGAAAAATCTCTTTACAGGACCTGGGACACTCTGGACACATCCAGGAATGGCCAAGATCATCTTGACCAAGCATGAAATGATAAAAATGTTAATAAAGTTATTTCTGCTCCCTGGAAACATTCTTCCTCTAAACCCTGGGAAGGTACCAAAGCTGAGTTTATTCCTTCTGCCTTTATCCAGCAGAGATGAAGGGGCAGTATTGGAATAATCCAACAACTTAAGCAATTCCAAGAATTTACAAAATAATTCCCTTGACTTTCCCAAGTTTTCATCTCTGCTTCCAAGCAGGTCCAAAAGCCACGACTGCCTCTTAATAGGGCAAGATGTGATTTCTAATCCCCTTTGCCTCACCACTTTCAGCGATGCAAAATTTGGATTTGCACCTGAGTTCCCGAGTTTCTGAGGGACTTTGGGAATGCTGGAGCAGAAATCAGCATCAGGAACAAGCAAATATAGAATTTCTGGGTTCGGAAAGGGAATCACGGCATGGATTTTAGGGCAAACAACAAATATTCCTCTGGATACGGTGAGTATTCCGAAGTACAGAGGGAGTTCCAAAGTTTCTGAGGGACTTTGGGAATGCTGGATTAGAAATCAGCATGAACAATAAAAAAAAATCCAATTTCTCAGCATCGATCACAGCATTGATGCCCTGAGGAAAGAACAAATACATACGTCTGGATACACTGAGTATTCCATAGCACAGAAGGATTTCCAAAGTTTCTGGGAGACTTTGGGAATGCTGGATTAGAGATCAGCCCTGGAAATAAGCAAATACAGAATTTCTGGGTTTGGAAAGGGAATCTTGGGATTCATGTCCAGAAGAAAGTACATTTTTACATTGACAGTCAGTATTCCCTAATAGAGAGGCACCAGGAAAATATTCCATAGACATTTTCCTTACACATATTAATTTCAAAAAACACCTCGACAAAACATTGTTTTGATGCCTCGGGAATGTGTTTAACATCAGCCAGATCTAGGAAAGAGCTTCCAAGTTGAATTAAATGCAGCAGGAGCTGGAGAATCCAAGGGATTTAAGATATTCAAAGATCCACAAAGAAATTTGGGACAGGCCCATCTCAACCTCAGCAGTTTTCCAGCTTCTCCTGGCAGCCCAAATTCCTGCTTTTGGGAAAAGGTGTCTTACAGGAATCATTCCTCCTGTGTGTTGAGGCAAAAAACCATAAAATCTCTGTTAGGGACATAATTATTGTGTCTTCGAGAGTTCTCTCCAGCAGAACAAAAACAGCTCCATCTTTTATTTATCCTGCAAGATCTTGAGGTGTTAATCCCCGACACAAGATCCCTTCCCAAGATTTCTTGGAAATCTGCTCCAGACTTTCTGCTGGGCCCCAGCCTGACCAGAAAATAGAAGGGTTTTTGTGGGATGGCCTCAAGTGCTAAGTTTCTGTCCCTCACGACTTCAAACGAGGAGAGACAGAGGGAATTGGGATTGTTCAGCCTGGAGAAAGCTCTGGGGTGGCCTCATTGTGGCCTGAAGGAGCTCCAGGAAACCTGGAGAGAGACAATTCCCAAGGAATGGAGGGACAGGACACAGGGAATGGCTTCACACTGACATAAATAGATTTAGTTTGGATGTTGGGAAGAAATTAATCCCTGTGAGGGTGAGGAGGGGCTGGGATGGAATTCCCAGAGCAGCTGTGGCTGCCCCTGGATCCCTGGCAGTGCCCAAGGCCAGGTTGGACACTGGGGCTTGGAGCAGCCTGGGACAGTGGGAGGTGTCCCTGACATGGAAAGGGTGGCACTGGGTGGGATTTAAGTTCCCTCCCAACCCAAACCATTCTGGGATTCCATGAAAATGAAGTTCCAAGAGTCTCAGGTGCTTGGGCTCAAATCCATCACTGGGAAAATCTTGGATTTTCCAGCCTTCTCTGGTGTCCCCACCCTTCCTCATACCCCAAGCAGAGTCAGGGATTGAAGCTGTGACTTTCCCAGGCACAGCAAGGAGCTCTGTTTGCAATTCTGGGATTGTCCAGGTGCCCCTTGGAACAGCCCCTCACAGCCCAGCCAGGCTTTTCCTCCATTCCAGGGGCAGTCCCAGCTCGAGGCTGGGCCCACGGAGCATCCCTGGGAAGAAGGGACAGTGAGAAATCCCTGCTGGCCACTGTGGAATTCCTCTTTGCCCCTTTGGCTTGGATTTCTTGGTGCAACCAAAACTTAGTCCAAAGATTAAGTGAAGTGAACTGGGAAACTCTGCCTTTGGACCAGGTGTGTGCAGTGATATTTTAAATGTCTCATAAAGTTATCAAACAAATAAAAATCAATTACTTTTTAGAATGTGGTCTGGAACAGTTCATGTAAAATTAAGTTACTGACGGAAATTCTAAGGAGTGCACACATGGCAAAAAAAACCCCCTCCAAAACTCCATACAAAATGGATGAAACCGTCAGATCTATTTCAATATATTTCACCTGACTCTTCCGTTAAATTTTTTAAAACAATATTTAATATGCAGAAAAAACCCCCCACAATTTCGGTGAATATCTCCCAGCGCAATTTTGAGAGAGGTTCTTTAAAGATGTATATCCTTCAACATAATTATTTCGCAAATGATTGCAGGGAGGAAACAAATCAACGATTAAATTAACACAACAGGCCGTAAACTGTTTAGCACGGAGCTCCTGTGAATTGAAAGGCAGAGCAGCATTGGCCAAAAGTCAAGGTTTTGCTGACACATTTATTTCTCAGCAGACGAAGACTGTTTAGTTTTAATGCATTTGTGGTTAGCAAGAGTTTCAAAAGATCAATGTAAATTCATTTTGAAAGGAGTAAATAATGTCTTAATGAGATTTCTGACAGCAGCTTTCACACCTTCGGCTTCCTTACCTTTCCGAATGCCCAAAGGTGAGCCCCTTTTTTCCTGGAATTTTACAGTGAACAAACAACACCGGGCGGGATTTTATGACCTCTGTCTGAAGTGTGTTTCGGGGGAGCTGCAGTTTGGGTTTAACAGCTCCCCTCCGTCCACAGAGTGTTACTGTTCTCCTCCTCCAAGGGCTTAACTCAGGGAAAAAAAAAAAAAAAAAAAAAAAAAAGTTAAACCATTCTTCTTTTTTAGGAACTGGTGTTTTAAACATTTTATAACCCAAGCTCAGCTCAGTCGTGGTGTGGAGCTGCTGAGTTCTTCCAGGGGTGAAGTCAGACACAGTGAGTGTTTCATCAGGGCAGGGATGAGGAGCTGAGGTGGTGGCCTCACTTCTCACAGGGGTGGTGGTCGTTCCAAAAAGTCACCCGGGTCTTTGAGCCAGCGCTGATGGAGAGACAGAACTTGAGGCTCACAAGAGGGAACATCATGGGATTGTGGGATGGTTTGGGCTGAGAGGGAACTTAAATCCCACCCAGTGCCACCCCTGCCATGGCAGGGACACCTCCCACTGTCCCAGGCTGCTCCCAGCCCCAGTGTCCAACCTGGCCTTGGGTACTGCCAGGGATCCAGGGGCAGCCACAGCTGCTCTGGGAATTCCATCCCAGCCCATCCCCACCCTGCCAGGGAACAATTCCTGATTCCCAGTCTCCCATCCAGCCCTGCCCTCTGGCACTGGGAGCCATTCCCTGTGTCCTGTCCCTGCAGCCCTTGGGAATTGTCTCTCTCCAGCTTTCCTGGGGCTCCTTCAGGCCCTGCAAGGCCACCCTGAGCTCAGCCCAAAGCTTCTCCTGGCCAGGCTGAACAGTGCCAGCTCTGCCAGCCTTTGCTCCCGGCAGAGCCAGACCAGGTTGCTCCAAGCCCCATCCAACCTGTCCTTGGTCACTTTCCAGGGATTGAATGTCTTCCACAAGCGCAGCTGATTTTAGGTTGAGCCCAGCAGCTCCCCGAAAGGTTCCAGCGAATTCCAGGGGCTGCTCACGGGACTGACAATGTCCATCTGCTTTTGGATTCAGGGCGCTGCTCTGAGCCGGCTCTGAAGGAAAAACAGGAAGCACAAATCTGTCATAAATTGCAAGGAAGTTTCTAAAAATAACTTTCGAGCTTGCATGGAAGAGGTTTCCAAAGTGTGACACCCTGCAACTTGCCAGATCTATAAGGGAGTGTTCTGGCAGTCAAATAGAGAGAAATATTCTCCTTCCTAATGACATCCAGCTCCCTGATTTCATTCCTAATTAACTGGCAGGAATAATTAACCAGATCTTAAAACTGTCATGTCCTTGTGACTGCTCCCCATCCCTGACCTCCAAGCGACATAACTCATGGGAAGGGATTGCTAAACCTTGGCAGGAACTCAGTATTCCTTTGGCTCTGGTCTCCTCGGGAAGCAAGTTGGTGCTCCATGAGCCATTTTTCAGGAAAAAGACACACGACCTCAAAATTCCTTCCCTCTTGGCTCCTTCGGTTCCTCCTCCTGGGAGGTTGGGGGGAAATGGAGCTTTTCCCAAAGCACCTGTTCTCGAGGTCTCCGGAAGAAGCTGTCAAAGGTTGTCACAGACATTTTGATCAGATTTCTCCATCACTTCGGCAGATTTGGGATTGGGTCCTTGTTTCTTCAGGTGATCCGTGCCCGGAAAGCTGATGGGAAGTCACACAGAGGTAAAGTGGGGGAAGGATCCACAGCCTGCACCTTAAACTGGAAATCTCCTGTGGCTCCCCATGCCTGATATTTAATTTATTTCCTTGTTTTCTTCTTTTACTGTGAGGGTGGTGAGACCCCGAGAAAGATTTCCTAGAAAAGCTCTGGCTGCCCCCGGATCCCTGGAAATCTCCCAGGCCAGGGTGGACAAGGCTTGGAGCAGCTTGGGACAGTGGAAGGTGTTGGGGGGTTGGAATTAAATGATCTTTAAGCTTTTTTCCGACCCAAACCATTCCAATTGTAGCAATTTCGAACGACTTTAGAACCATTGTAAAGGCGCAACTGTGTGAAATTGGAGAATCAAAGCCTGAAAACAATCCTCCATTAAAAGGAAAAAAAAAAAAATCCAAAAAACCTTCCCCAAACTGGAAAGAAATGAATCAAACCAATCAGCCTAGAACCAAGCAGGGACAATTAAAACAGAGTCCATAAAACTTTACAAGGAACTTCCCCAAAAGAGAAGAAAGTCTTGAAGAGCGATCAAATACAACTCGTGCCAGCAATTACACTGAAAGAAAACAATTATCCTTCTCCAAGTGAACGAGTCCAGGCACCACTGGGGTGTTACAATAATAAGAATGCCCAGCAATTCCAGCAGTCCGGCAGGAAAAGTTAAACAGGGGAAGCGAGGTGGAAATGCTGGGTTGTTTACCCAAATTCATTTTATTTGAGGGATTTGCCGCCTTTGACCCTTAGCACCCCTTGCATGAAGTGAAGAATGGAAATGTGTTTAAATTCCCTTTTCACAAATGCTTTGGTTTTCTTTTCGTTCTGAGGAAAAATATCCGCGGCTTTTGCAGAAAAGTGTTTGTAAGAAAATACAGAAATTCACCTCTGGTGATCTCTGGAAGAGTTTTTTGTTCATTAATTTTGCGTCTTAGATCAGATCATCCAAACATGGGACCAAAATTACTCAGGGGTTTAAGTGGCTGACACCATAAAACCCCAAAAGAGGCACTGGGCTGTCAAGCGGTTTAAATAAGCACAGAAAGGTTGGGATTGCTGATCCCAGAGGCCTTTTCCAACCTAATTAATTCTCTGATAAAGCAGCCCAAGAAACGGCCAGACCCCGAAACAAATCACCCTTTGTGGCCTTCAGAGGGCTTTGGACCCTCTTCTGTCCCTCTTAAATCTCCTCTTTTATCTGCACTGATAAATGTAGATAAAACATTGATGTCTACATTATTACCTACATTGACCCAGAACTTAGATCAATGGATCTGCTGTTGATTTTAGTTCTGGATCGATGTAGATAATCAATCAATCAATTTAGTCGATCACCCGAATCTCTGGAGCGATTGATCCAATAATCCCTGTGTTTTTAGCACTTCTGCCACCCCAGTTCCACCCTTGGCTTGGGTTTAGAACTGTGGACGTGCCCCTGACTGTGAAATAGACTCAACCAGCTAATTTCTTAATGAACTTACCCAGAAAAGCACAAGAAAGGGTCAGTCCCACACTTCTCCCCGAGACAAATTGAACCATAATCTGACGAGCTTTTTTTTGTTTGTTTTTCCTGACGTTAATTGGGCTCCACTCGTGTAAGGATTTCTCCTTCCTTTGCTCATTTGTCTCTCGAGTTTGGGTGCGGTGCCAGAGGTTTCTGCCGTGCCGCTCGCTCAGCCACGTGATTTCCAGGCCCAGCAATTTCTCCGAGGCACCACGGGCTCGAAGCTAACTGTGGTTTATTGCTCCATAAAAAAAAAAAAAAAAAAAACCAAAAACAAAACAAAACCCTTCAGATATTTCACCAGACTGCTGCTCTCGGAGGGTCAAAGCCAAACTCCCGTTTCAAGGGAATTTTCTCCCGGCCTCCTCCCCTTTTTTTTTCCTTTTTTTTTTTCTTTTTTTTTTTTACGAGTCCTTTCTTCACATCTCAACCCCACTGGGCGTTGGAACAAAAGGCTCCTTTCAGAGCAGTCAATTCTGCCCAAGGTTAGGGGCGGTGATTTACGACATTTATGTTGTGTTAGGCAGTGATCATTCAGATGGGAAATTAATGGACATTTCCTCAGCAGCTCCTTGCCAGTTCCTGTGGTAGTGTTAACGTCCCATTTGATCCAGAATCCATGGAATAAACCCAGGAGGGTGAATTCCTGGCCCGGAGCTGAGGGAGTTTTGAATCCAAAGCCTGCTCTGGGGAAATCTGAACGCTCCCGGGAGCCGCCGTAGTGCAAAAAAAAAAAAAAAAAAAAAACAAAACAAAAAACAAAACAAAAAAAAAAAATCACGGAAAAGCCTAAGAAACTGGGGATAGAACGGCTGGAGGAGCAGATTTTGGGCTGGGGTATCCCACTGCTGCTCCAGCTCACACCCCTTGGGATCGACAGATTCCTCCTTCAAGTTGTTGGGAAGGTGTTTCCTGCAGGAAAAGGGGTGCTGGAGGAGGGGGTGCTTCCCTCCCGGGAGAGCCTGAGGCATTTTAAGCAATAAATGGGAAGAATTCAGAAAGAGCAGCAAATGTCGTTTTAGTTGCAGCTCTTGTGAGGGAGATCCTGCTTTATGCAGTGCCACAAATGGGAGTTTTCCAAAGTTTTCCTGAGGAAAATCATGGAAACCTTTTAAGGAGCATCCTGAGAGTCACTGACGACTACCTACAGGACAAAAGTCCCCCATAGATGGGTTTTGCGGTTTTATTTTCCCTTTGATCATCTCCTGTGTCAAAACCACATTGTCCAGACCAACGTGCCAGGCTCATAAATGTGTTTGCTTTAGCCTGGAAAAGCAGTGATGTTCTGCCATCCTGAAAAAAAAAAAAAATTAACGTGGGTTTCCCAAACCTCTGTGATCCCTGTGCTCGTCAGGGCAGGGATCCAGGCAGAACAGTTTGGTCTGAGAAGAGGTGGCTGAGAGGTTTCAGCGTCACGTGGGACCTCAGTGTGTGAGATTCCAGCTCAAGGGCGTTTGGGAGGCAGCTGGAGCTCGGGAGTGGGGACGTATCCAGGGAGAGGCAGGAGTCCGTGAGCAGAAATCCACGTTTCTAATCTGAATTAGAAACAGTCACAGAATGGTTTCAGTTGGAAGGGACATCAGAGATCATTTCACTCCCACCTCCTGCCATGGCAGGGACACCTCCCACTGTCCCAGGCTGCTACGAGCCCCAGTGTCCAACCTGGCCTTGGGCACTGCCAGGGATCCAGGGGCAGCCACAGCTGCTCTGGGAATTCCATCCCAGCTCCTCCTCACCCTCACAGGGATTAATTTCTTCCCAACATCCAAACTAAATCTATTTATGTCACTGTGAAGCCATTCCCTGTGTCCTGTCCCTGCAGCCCTTGGGAATTGTCTCTCTCCAGCTTTCCTGGGGCTCCTTCAGGCCCTGCAAGGCCACCCTGAGCTCAGCCCAAAGCTTCTCCTGGCCAGGCTGAACAATGCCAGCTCTGCCAGCCTTTGCTCCCAGCAGAGCTGCTCCATCCCTCTGCTCATCCTGCTGCCTCCTCTGGGCTCTCTCCAGCAGCTCCAGGTGCTCCCTGTGCTGGATCCCAGCTCTGCAGCTGGGCTCTCACCTCAGGGGGCACAGGGACACAACCCCAATCCCTTTCCTGATCCCCAATCCCTTTCCTGATCCCAATCCCTTTCCTGATCCCAATCCCTTTCCTGATCCCACACTGGGCACGGGGGGCTCTGGGCTGGGGCAGCTCCTGCTCTCCCCACCAGCTCCCCCAGGTGCTGCTCCATCAGCTCATCCCCAGCTGGATCCATCCCAGGGGGATCCAGGTTGTTTTCCTGGCCAGCAGGACGAGGCTTTGGGCGCGTGCTCAAGTTCAAATGCGTGGTTAATTCCTGCTGGTGCCAGTGAAATCTAAGCCTGCGCCTAAAGCTGAGCAGTTGATTGAGTTGTGGCAATACTGAGAGGCCTTTGTAGAATTAATTAATGGGTCTGAGCTGCTTTTTATGCCCGTGACCCACGGAGAACTGGGCAGCTTCTGTGTGATTTTGAAACGTACTCCCAGTTCAGTCCAGGATCCAGACACAAATGGTAGCACACATTATATGGATTTATGGCATTCCCTGGAGGATTCCGGGTCAATAAAACAGTGACTGGATTACAGAGAGGCCTCCGAAGTGTTTGCAGGAATTTGCAAGGAATGAATGAATGAATGACTGTTGGGTTTACGACTGGAAAACGTCTTTCTATGGATGCTGCAGCTCAGGCTGACTGACACAACCTCACTTTCGCTGTGTTTGGAACAACTGTATTTATTGTACCCCGGCCAGAAGGCAAAGAATAAAAAGGAGGCAGAATCCTGTAGTGGTACACTGTTAAAACAGTCCGGAAAATAATGCAGGTTTAACGTAAATGATTAATTACCATTCCACGCGGTTGCTTTTTCCTGCTGTAAATAAATCACAGGCTCCCGGCAGGACCAGCGCCCTGGAGCTGTGACGCCACCTTGGACACAATGCAAGAAGCCCGGAGCTCATCTAAGCCGTATCTGAAAGCGTGGTTTCACAGGATTAATTCAGAAGTGACCCTGAGTTGTCCAAACAACCAGAGGAACTCCGGCCGAGCCCCGCACGCCCCAGGAGGTTTCACTCCCAGCAACGCGACGCAAGACGCAAAAAACGGGGCTTAAAAAATGCGAAAAATGACGTTTCTGTGGGGGATGAGAGGCTAAAAGGCCAAAGGAAGAAACCTCAGCAGCGCCCAACACTTCCCAGGAGCTGAGGGCCATCCTGGAACATCCCTGGAGCCCCATCTGCCCCCTGGATCAGTTGGGATAAAGGGATCTTGCTTGCCCATCAGGTTTCGGAGCTGTTTGAGTGTCAGGATGGAGGAGCTGAAGGAGTAGGAGGGTGAAGCTGCTCCCTGCTGAGGAATCTGGTGTCACCCCCTGTAGTGGATTATGTAACCTAGAAATGTGTGTTCTATTTCACCTGTTGAAGGCTGTGTTTTTTTGGGAGATGTTTTGTCCTTCTCTTGCTCCTCCAGGGGGGAAGGAGGAGGACGCCTCCTGATAACGGCCCAGCCATTAAATCCAGGTGGGGCAGAAATCCGCATTTTCTTATCTCTTTCACCACTCCTCCATCCCCCAGGGGACATCTGATAATGGGCCATCAGGGCCCACCAGTGACATGACACATTCCATATTCCCATTGGGAGATGCTCCACACAGTGGTGGAGGAACCAGTTGTTCCCAGCTGGATAAAAACTGGGAATGAAGGACACAAGGGATCCAGTTTTTCCACTGGATTCCCGGAGGAAGATCGGACCCATCTCACCACCACTGGATTTTCTACAGGACCATCTCTACTCCACAGAACCACATCTGTTATTCCTGGAGGATTTATTTGGACTGCTTCCAACACCCTGCCCACCAGGGTGCCAGGTCGTATCCCTGACCCTGTCAGGGCTTTTCCCAGGATCCTTGTTTGCTTCCTTGCTTGTATCTTTTTGTACCACCGTAATAAATGATCAAGCCCAATATCGTGAATCAAAACACAGAGTTTTATTTCGAGACTTAAACTCAGTCTCTAGCAGCCACAATTAAAAGGAACAGCGTTGAACCCCGGGTTTCGGCACTGGGTGAACGCAGAAATGGGCTCTGATGGCTCCGAGCCTGCCCTGTTCACAAAGTGTGTCCCGAGCCCCTGGCTTTTACACAGTCTTTCGCTAAGGATGAAGAGCCACCTTGCTTCTCGTGTCCCTTTTTGCTTCATCAGGTATTCATCTCCAGGTCTCCGGTCAGTTGAATAGATTCAGTTGAATAGATTTCCTGTGGTGGAGTGGTGTTTAGAGATGTAAAACTGGGCTGGAGCAGATAAGATACCCGTCTGGTGTTGGTCTCTGCGTCGTTAGCAGGTTCATCTCCCGGGGGACACATCTTATCTGGTCATCTCTTCCATTCACTGGGTAAACGAGTGTTCTGATGGTTCCCCGGCAGAAAACCCCCCTGTTTCTCCATCCTCCGTGTCCCCCTTCACATTCCGCTTTTCAAACCCCAAGTACATTTTATATTTTACAAAGCTTAATTCAGACCGAACGCGAATTAGCTTTATATTACATATCACACTGTTACCCTGGTTTTTCTGAGTTTTTCATAGCCTTTTTGATTTTCATAAATGGAGTCAGATCTTTTAGTTTTTGTACAATATTAAGAGCAGTTTCTACCTTTTCCCACAGATGTAACATAAACAAATCCTTTGTTTTTCATTCTCTGTCCTTTGTTTGCATATTTCTAACCTGAAAACAATTGTAACTGACAGTTGGTCTGGCCACTGAGGCTGAGGGGTGAAAAACCCCAGAAGCCAATCTTCTGCTAGACCCACAAATGTATAAAAAATAAGAAATAAAACAAAGAGGCTCTCTCTCCGCCTGGATTTCAGCTTTTGGGCTGGATGGAGAAACCTCTGCTCTGCAAAACCGCTTGTCTGCGTGCGGCTGCTTTGTGTGTCTCGGTGACATCACACTACTACATTTGTATTTTCCTTTTTACTTTTTGATATTCCTGGTAAAGAACTGTTACTCCCATTTCCCATATCTTTGCCTGAGAGCCCCTAATTGCAAAATTATAATAATTTGGAGGGAAGGGGGTTTACATTCTCCATTCCAAGGGAGGCTCCAGCTTTCCCTGGCAGACAACTCTTTCAAAACCAAGACACCCCCGTGTCCCCTCTCTGGCCAGAGGGGATGAGCTTTGCTGCTCCCGGGCTCGGCCATCCTGAGGGTGCTAAAAAAGGAGAGTTCAACCCTCTGGGATTTGCTCTCCTGAGGGATCGCGCATCCCACCGACAAAGGAAGAACATCCAGACCTTGATTCCTGCTTGGATTCGGTTCCAGGCCCTGGCAGCAGGGATTCCCTGCCGTGACCCCACTCTGAATTCTTATTTTCCTGCCGGATTTCCACAGGAGGGATTCCAGCAGCTCCAGCCACCCCACATCTCTCAGGAATCGGGAATGTGCTGGGCCCTGATCACGCTCAGAGACCACCAGCTGTGTTCAGGGAATTGCCGCTGTCAGAGCTTGGTATCGGCCCTCAGTGGCAGAGCTGTGATAATTAATGCATAATGGCAATGAGGGGACAATCCAATTAGCAATGCAATTCCTATTAGTATTTCGCAAGCCAGCCTAATCACTTGCACAGAACCCACTGGGCTGTTTTGAGGGGTTTTAAGGACATTTCTCCTCCTTCTAGAGGAGAGCAGGACTTCTGAGGAGTTAAGGAGGGAGGGAAAAGGTGACTGGGAATAGCAACGATAGCAAATATGAGGAAAGAGTTGAAAAATCCATGGTTTTGGGTTTATCAACTTATTTTTATCAGCAACAGCAGCAAATAGACGTTTTAGGTCACTTGACTGAATGGGAAACATCCCCCAAAGCAGCCAAATTAAATGGAAATCGAGGCTCCACCTTGAGCTCAAATAAAGCACAGACAGTAGCAATGGCAAGTCCATTAAATTTTAATTAGCTGGTCATTAAAGCGTGCCATTCATTTGGGATGTTGCATGGCAAGGAAGGCCAAGTACAGGAGGGTCTGGCTCGATTTTCTTAACGGTCTCCTTCATGCATTTCTCTCCAAGATCATGATCAGTCCTTCCTAAATTTATCCCCTCAGCGGAGTGGAAATGTCAGGGAATGCAATGCAGGGAAAAGTGGGTGCTGTTTCCAAGGAATCAGAGCATCCTGAGAGATGAGCTCCGAGAGAGCCCCTAATTACCGCAGCAATTAAACCCAACAAAACGGGGCAGGGAGCCGTTTAATCAGAACGGACGCACAACACTCTGCCAACTCCATCAAAAACTCATGGAAATCATCAATTTAGCCCAGCGTGATGTGAAGAACGAGGCTTCAAACTTCCAGGAAAGGCATCTCCCGGAGCCTGTTTGAAGCACCAAGAAAAAGGGGGTTGTATTTCCAGCTTAATGGCCGAGGGCACAATGCCACGCTGTGTGTTTGGGCTTGGGAGAGCTCAAAGCAGGACTCTCCTAATTGGAACTTGCTCAGATCCCCAGCGTGGAGGCTCATTCCAAGGAATATGCTTGCTGCTGGAAAATAGAGCTGCTCCAATTTAATTAGAGAGCTTTGTGATTGGGCCCACGAATTCCTCCCCGGAGCTGAAACGTCGATTTTTTTTTTTTTTTTTTTTTTTTAGGAGCAAAGGGAAAGGGAACTGCTTTCAATTTCCCTTTTATTATGCGGTAATGGATCATTTCCAGCCCAGGGAAGGGGAAAAAAAAAAAAAAAAAAAGAAAACAACCCAAAAAGTCCAGCCTATACCTGGGGTTAACCCAGTTCCAGCAGGTAATGGAATCTGTTTTCCTTGCCGCCGCTGGAGAATGACTGAGCTCGACGTCTTGATTTTGGGCAAGGCAGTGGAGCAGGAAGAAAATCAGCTCCAGGAAACGGGGGGGGGATGCTTTGAAGTGAAAGGGAAATTCGCTTTTCTGGGACTCTCAGGATAGAGCCAATTAAAGCCTGGATATTTTTACACGGCACAGAAATTCCTGTGCTCGTACCAAGGACGCCTGAGGAGGGGGAAAACCGCAGGATTTTGGTGTGTCCATGTTTTTTGCTGCACCTGGAGCTGAGGATCCGTGAGGTGGAGATGTTTTGGAACCAGCACTGGTGTCTTTGACAGGCTTTTCTCCCGCTCCACTTGGGAATGTGGGAGCTTATGGACACAGCCCTAAAGAGCTGAGAAAGGTGTGGTTACTTTACAAACCTGAACTTTGTCCAGCGAAGTTGTGGATATCCCTGGAAGTGCCCAAGGCTGGACAGGGCTTGGAGCAACCTGGCATAGTGGAATGTGCAGCAGGAGTTTTGGAATTAAAGGATCTTCAAGCTAAAAGATCCTACAAATGCAGTTTCATTTTACAGATGATTGAACTCATTATTTACTCCTTATTTTATCTGACCTGAATGTGTTCTATGAGATATTCTCTGCCAAGAGCTTTGATGAGTGTGAGGACTCTGAGTCAATTATATCATCTGAAAGAACCAAGTTTTAAAACGTGAAATAAATAGGAAGAGAAGACGTTTGTCATTATATCAGATTTTGATTATTTGTGCTAAGCATTTGGTTTTATCCAAGAGCAGGGTATAAACAAGTGAACCAATTTGTCCAGACAGGTGAGAGATGAGAGGACCGAGCTCAGAGTTCTCATCTTAAGAGCTGCTGGTGGATTTATGAAAACTCTGAATTTGATAAAGCAAATTCACATCAGGAAAAAGAAAACTTGACCGGGTCATGTAAAACAACAATTTGTTCCTGAGTAGGTGATTAGGTCATTTCAGCAAATGAGAAAATGGAATAATTGTCCAGCCGTCAAAAGGCTGAACCCAACAGGAAGAACATCCACTCTCATTTTTACTGATGCACCGACACTGAGCACTCCCAAATACATAACAAGGTAACAAATGAACTGCCCTGGTCGCTCAGCAGCTTCCACAGAGAACGTTTTAAAGTATAAAAATTCAGAATTACTTCCTTCTGTACACACACAGCTCGAGCCTTTCCTCTGCCCCTCTTCCCTTCTCTCCTTCCTGTAAGCAGGGGAGGCTCAGCTCGGACAGCAGCAGGAATTTCCCCATGGAAAGGGGGCTCAGGCCTTGGCAGGGGCTGCCCAGGGAGCTCTGCAGTGCCCATCCCTGCAGGTGGCACCTGGAGGTGGCACTCGGTGCTCTGGGCTGGGGACAAGGTGGGCACAGGGCACGGCTGGCACTGCCTGGGCTGGGAGGGATTTTCCAGCCTCAGGGATCCTGGGATTTTGGGATTCTGGGATTCTGGGCTCACACACTGCACTGCCAGCAGGCAGGGATGGGATGGGAGGTGCTGCTGTGTCTGATAAGGAATCAGCCCCTCGTGGCTGCGGCGTTATCTGCTGTGTTTATCAGGAGGCTCCCACTGCCTGCTTCCTGTGACTTCAGGAGGTTTTGGGCACCGCAGGTCGGATCTCTCCCAGATTTTGTTCCTGCCTCCTCAGCACCATTCGGGAGATGTGATGGAGAGTGTCCTTGTGCTACTGAGCTGTTGTCCTGCCCCTGGGCACTGGTTTGGGTGAAGATGGAGGACCCCCCTCCCCATCCACTCTCTGAACATCCCATCCACTGGAATTCCCATGGAAGCACAAGGTCCTGGGGTTCTTCTGGCTGCCACCCCTGGAATTTTCGATTTTCGGCTGCATGCTGGATGGGATATTAGGAAGAAATTCCTTACTTAGAAGGTGGGCAGGCCCTGGCACAGGGTGCCCAGAGCAGCTGTGACTGCCCCTGGATCCCTGGCAGTGCCCAAGGCCAGGCTGGACACTGGGGCTGGGAGCAGCCTGGGACAGTGGGAGGGGTCCCTGCCCACAGCAGGAGGTGGGATGAGATGATCTTTAAGGTCCCTTCCAACCCAAATCATCCTGTGATTCCGTAATTCCAAGTCCATTCTGTCTTTTGAATGGTGGCAGAGATCTCTCTGTATCCCCTTGGATCTCTCTGCATTCCCTTGGATCTCTCTGTATTCCCTTGGATCTCTCTGAATTCCTTGCAGCTCCTGGACATTTCAACCATCTCCCTGTGGGGTTTTTTTGTTACCCTGGTTTTCTGAGTTTTTTAATAGCCTTTTGATTTTTCATAAATGGAGTCAGATCTTTTTAATTACTGTACAATATTAAAAGCAGTTCTACCTTTTTCCCACAGATGTAACATAAACAAATCCTTTGTTTTTCATTCTCTGTCCTTTGTTTGCATATTTCTAACCTGAAAACAATTGTAACTGATGGCTGGTCTGGCCAGTTGGCTTGAGAGGTGAAAACTCTAAAAAGCCAATCTTCTGCTAGACCCACAAATGTATAAAAAGTAAGAAATAAATAAACAAAGGGGCTCTCTCTCCGCCTGGATTCAGCTTTGAGCTGGATCGGAGAAGGACCTCTGCCCTGCGAAACCTCTTGTCTGCGTGTGGCTGCTTTGTGTATCTCAGTGACAGTTTTTTTGTGTCTCCTGCTGGAAGCAGGAATTTGGCCCACTCAGGCTGTTTCCAGCCCCCCTGAGGGTGTTTAGGTACCAAGACTGTGAAGGAATCGCTATTCCCTGGTGTGTGGGGCCAGGGAATACCGAGCCTGCTGTGATGGTGCCAGAGTCGTGAACAGGGCAGAGTAAATCAGTCCTGTCCCTCTGGTGCCTTCCACCCACGGAAAATACCTTCTGGAAATAGCTGGACCCCCCTCAGGGATCATTTCTAGGATCTGGGGGGGCAGTCCCAGCACAGACCCCAGGAATACAGAAATATCTGGAAGTCAGGAGTCCCCAGGCGTAGCTGGGGATGTGCCCTGAACTTCTTGGGCAGCACAAACAGATCCCTGCTGTATTTACAGCAGAAAACCAGCCCCAGGGCCCAGGGTCAAGGATCTCATCCTCCAGGATCTCCTGTGATTTGCTCCTCTTCGTTTGCTCCTCACAAATTCCCTGGCCAGATTTGGGCCTGTGCCGTGCAGGACTTTCCCAGAGCGAAGTTTGGACTTTTTCTGGGAGAAGAGAGTGTGGGGAAGGAGAGGTTTAAACCACAGGGATGCAGCGCATGGTTCCACCTCCCCCGTGGGCCAGGTCCTTGCCCCTGATTTACGTGATCCCAACCCAGGCAGGCAGGATCATCCCTCCTGTCATGGGTTAATGGAGTTTAGGTTTTTAGTTATAAAAGAATGTAAAATAATTCTCCAGGTCAGGACCTGAGAATTGCTTTGGAAGAGACAGAGACTTATCAGAGAGTTAGTTGGAATATTGGCATCTGTTCTGACCGCTGAAAATTCTTGGCTACGCCTTTGGGAAGTACCGTATAAAACCCCTTGATTTCCTGTAGGTGGGTCCTTTTTCTTCTTTCCTATGGCCAGAGAGAAACAGGTAACATCGAGCTGGGCCTGCTGCTCCCCCATTTTAGTGGGGAGCTTGCCTGGGGCCTGGCCGGATTCTATCGGCTCCTGGGTTGCGGGGGGGGGGAAGGAGAAGTTGCTGCTTTACAACAACTACTTTCTCTAAAGTTCTCTGGAGCAGGGAGAGATCTCTGCTGGGCCCGTGATAAGAGCTATGGGCACCATTTGGGCTGAGGCCACCCCGATTTATACCGAGGGGTGGGCTGAGAAGGCATTTATGATCCTGCCTGTTTTTTTTGTGATTCCGGACTGCCCGGGTGCTCTGATCTCTGATGTTTCTGTGTGAGTTCTTCCTCCCTCACCAGTGCAGCCTTGAACATCTAACACCACGAGCTACTGCGGGAGAGACAAAGACTCCAAGCAGATTTAACTCTTTCCGAGCAACATGAAGCTTCCAGAGCTTAGCCCTTCTCTGAGTGAGTAAGAAAGGACAGAGCGAACATAAAGAAAAAAACAGCATGAAGTCAGTAGAGCGAGAGTGAAAAGACTGTTGGGACAGAGGGTTGAAGACTTGGCTGTTCCATTCTTACTTGAGCCATGGAAATGAACTCTATATTTAGATCATTCCTTCAAATCATGGGAAAGATATGCATTTGGGGAGATGATTGTTTAGATTTATTTGTGGATTTGAGCAAAGGTGTTTGTGATGGACTAAGTAATATTAATCTTATAAAATGCTTGAACCGAGATAAAGATGAGAAGCTCTCTGCGCCAGTGAAGAAGTGAGAAGATATCTCTGTACCTTGAGATGAAGAATCCTTTGCTTTTGGAGTTACTAATCTTTAAATGGTGACACCCCAGTATGCAAGAGTCTAAGACCCATGACCCATAAGCAGCTTGGGAAACTGCTCCTGGGGGGGTCACAAAGGCAGGTTTCTCCGGGCGGTTGATTTTGTGACAGTTTAAAACCCACAAGAGAACTGTTCTGTGTTGTCAATAGGATCCATGACTCTAGAAGAGATTCTTCCCCTAATAAATCAATGAAAAACTATTGTCAGATAGTGAAACTGACTAAAAATTACAAATTTTGTCTCTTTATGTTGTTTTGTAAAAAAGTGAACAGTTTGTAAAGGGAGAGACAAGTGGTTTTGGAAGTTTCATTCCATTTTAGTTTTTTTCCAACTTTCTGTTTTTCTATTCTTTTAGTGTATGTTAATAAACTATTTGTTAATTTTAAAGTTAAGCCTGCTTTGTTTTTCTCCTAGTTTCTCTCTCTCACAAAAAGAGTAAGTACCAAAACCAAAATTTAGTGAATGTAAAACCACTACACCTCCTTTGGATGCACCCAGGAGAGAGAATTAGTTGCTGATCCGCTTGCATGACTGAAAGCAATCACCCTCCACAAACAAACAAACAAACAAACTCAGTAACTAAAAGACCTTCATTAAGGTTGCAAAGTTGAGGCTCAGAAATCGGACATTTTCACAGACTTGTGCAACTTTTATTTGTGGCCTTTCTGTGCTGCCTCACGACAGCTTTCAAAGGGTTTTTTTGTTTTGTTTTGTTTTGTGGTGTTTTTGTTTCGTTTTGTTTTGTTGGTTTTGGGTTTTTGTTGTTGTTGTTTTTTGGTGGGTTTTTTGGGTGGTGGTTGGTGGTTGTTTTTTTTTTGTTTGTTTTTTTTTTGTGTGGTTTTTTTTTTTTTAAAAATTTTTATTTTTATTTTTCCCCCCTCCTGATCTGCTGTTTCCTCCATCCGCACACAAATAGTGAGGAGCTGGGTTCTGTCCCCAGCCCGTTGCACCACCCCGAGCCTGCTCTGCAGATACAGGCTATCAGCTTCCTCACTGCCTTTCCTGTGGTAAGGTGGCCTCCAAGGGGCTCCAAAAAGAGGTTTTTTTTTGTTTTAACCCCTTGTGCCCTGCTGGAAGGAGAGGCCGCCAACACCCTTGTATTAAAACACCTAGGAGAACACCAAGTCCAGCCTTTGCCCGACCTCCACTGTTGCAGAACATTTGGAAATTTGAATTTTATGGTTTTTAGGGGCGCTGAGGGTTTGATTTTTCAGCCTTCTTTGGGATACCAACACCCAAGAACAGAGTGAAGCCTGACTGAAGCTCTGGGTTTCCACATCGTGGCAACCACGAGGCCTTTGGTTTGGCCTGTGGAAAATGAGGAATTCAGGACTTGGGATAAATCCTCAGAGATGCCAGGCAGGGACCTTGTGGCACAGGCAGGAGCAGAATTGAACTTGCCCAAGGCAGCAGTGAGGCTTTTCTGCTCCTCTGCTCCCCTGACCCATTGGCTTCATATTTTCCAGATGTCTTCGGACTTTATCCCACCTTACCCCACTGCCTTGGTTCATTCCCAGATTTGTTCACTCGGTTGTTATGGAAAAGATCCAGGAATGAATTTGCCAGGTCTAGACCCCAAATTAAGCTCAAACTTCTTTTTAGGCCTGGAGGCGGCCCCGTCCTTCCATCCTCCTGGAATTGAGCAACCTGGATTCCTAATCCAATTTCAAACCCAGACGCTCTTGCTCAGCGTGAGACACCTCTTACAAAACCCAAGATAAATCGTCTTAATTACAGCAGATAAATGGTCTTAATTACAGCAGCCCCTGCTTTCTCAATGCCTGCATTTGCAATGCGGTTATTCCTGGAAGGGGAGGGAAAAGGGGATAATTCCCAGAGTTTGGGGGGGCCAGAGAGGGGGAGAAAGGAGCTGTTTGTGGAGTGGTTTGAGACACGTGGAATTCCAGCAGCTGATGGAAAGGGTTCCTCCGGCGGGGTTAATGCAGGAAAAACAGGGAACAACACCTGGCAGGACCAGGAGCTGGGAAGGACCAGGAAAAACCCTTCCCTGGGGCACTCACGGAGGTTTAGGAAGCACAGGGATTTCCAGCTGAGGCTCCTTGAGACCTTTCAGGGATGTGGGATCCTGAACTGGCTGCTCCCGACCACCTCTCCTGCCCTGTCCCCTGCACGTCGGGATTTTCAAAGCAATCCCAAAAGATCATTGGGTGCTTTGGGTTGGAAGAGACCTTAAATACCCTCTAGTTCCTACCATGGGAACACAGCCGGGCAAAACCAGGAATTTTGGGAAGCAGCACCTCCTAAATATGAAGAACAATCACGGGGAGGTCCAGGGAGTCACTTTTCCCCCTTGGGAAATATTTTTCCTTCGTTCTAAAAACAAAACTGCTTTAGACAGCTACCTAAGCAAGCCAGACTCAACAAATCTCAACAAACATGAAAATAAAGAAAATTTCCTGCCTGTGGTTTGCTCGCAGCCAGCGTTATCTCTTTAATAGACACTGAGCTAAGCAAATAAAGCAGAATAAAAGAAAAGCAGATTTTCGTTCGACACAGGACAGGCATCTTCTCTTCTCCAGTGACCTCAGAAGTCCTTGTGTTTAATTAATTGCTGGTTTGCTATTCCTCTGAGGAGAAATAAGTGGAAAATAAGTTTTTGGTGTCTAACAGAGGAAAGGAAAACAGTGCTTCAGGTTGAAACCATGGATTCAGCAGCGAGTGACTAAATTTGCTCTCCCACAATCAGGAATTAGAGGATGGACCTCACATCCCGTTTGTGGCCCAGGCCAGACCCCACAAGGCCAGCTGTCCCACTCCAGCTCTTCCCGGTGGCCACTGGAATTTGCTCCTGAGCTGTGCAGAACTTTTGGCCAGACCAAGGCGATCCCATTCCAGCAGGAGCAGAATCCCAAGCTGGATTAAAATCAGGAATTAGAGGATGGACCTCGCATCCTGTCTGTGGCCCAGGCCAGACCCCACAAGGCCAGCTGTCCCACTCCAGCTCTTCCTGGGGGCCACTGGAATTGGCTCCCGAGCTTTTCAGAGCTCTTGGCCGGACCAAGGCAGTCCCGTTCCAGCAGGAGCAGAATCCCTCGTCTCCGTCGGTCTAAATATGGAGCAGGGCAGTTTGCTGGGAATCATTTCCAGTAAGGGAGGATGTTTCCTCAGCAGTTTTCGAGCTGGCTCTGACTCAGGCATCCTCCTGGGAGCTCACTGAAGCGGTCATTAGGGAGGCAGCAAAGAGGCAGCGAGGAATTTCGGAACAAAGACGCTCATCCCGGATAAAAGAGCTCCGGAGAATCCTCCTGGCCATCGGCTCTGGGCACGTTGAGGGTTTTTTTTTTTTTTTTTTTTAATGGATGCTGCTGCAAGAGCTGAAACCGTTCTGTTATTTGTGCACAGCCTGGGAGATGCTGCGCTGTGCTCGTTCCAGCAGCGGGGTGAAGCGCCGGGCTTGTAAAAAGCTGGGCTCAAACCAGCCCTAATTAAATGTTTCGAGTCGATTAACGCCCTCCGGTGCAACGCAGACATCGATGGGGAAAGGAGGGAGTTGCTCAAGGAGTAACGGGAAGGCACAGCCAGAATTTGCCAAGAGAGGTCTTCTCCCAAGCTGGGAGCAGCAAAGAGGTTGGGGAACAAAGTCAAGCTTAAGGGACAAAATAAGTATTTCTCCCTCTCTGTTTTTCACCTTTTCTGTGAATACAGGTTGCAAGGTAATTTTTTTTTTTTTTTTTTTTCTGGATTAGTCGTGGTGGAAAGTTTAAAAAAAAAAAATCAGGCTTTAATCATCTTCTGGACATCTTCTTGAGGAGTCATGGCCGGACACGGTGATTTTACTGGGATTATGAATACAGCTAAACCTGAGCCACAGCTTAAGAGCAGGATTAGACTGAGCCTAGAACTGGTGTCACAGGCAGCTGGACTTTGGGTTTCCAGCTCAATTTATCCAAATTGTGGCTGCTCCTGACCACAAAATGCTCCAGGTGACAGATCTGCTTCCACAGGGCTGGGATGTCCCAAAGCCTCTGCTCACCTCTACGAGTCTCAGGTGCTGCAGAGAGACGAGGATAATGGAAAATATATTTAAATATGGAGAAATCATTCCCTGGGAGGGTGGGGAGGTCCTGGCAGGGGTTGCCGGGGAAAGCTGTGGATCCCTGGAAGTTTCCAAGGCCAGGCTGGAGCACCCTGGGGCAGTGGAAGGTGGAATGGGACCTTTAGGATCCCTCCCAACCCAAACCACTCTGGGATTTGATGATTTCGAAGGCCTCCCTTACTGCCCCCTCTGTGCAAGGCTCAGGCTCCAAGCAGGAATTTTTTTTTCCTTTGGAGACTGATCCTTATCATGAATTTTCAGCCTCTTTTGCTGAATGTTTACTGCCCGGCCTGACTGAATCACAACCGCTCCGTGCTTTCCCGGACAAACAAAGACCTGTCATGACTGAGCTCGTGTCTGAGGGTTGGATCAAATACTTTTGGGATTGCAGGTTCCTGGGCGTCCTGGCCTGGTGCTCCATGGGGGGAAAAAAGGGGCTGGAAAAGCAGCAGGAAGACACAGGGGGAGAAATCCCACGTGGAACAGAGAAAGGCTGGGTGGATGCTGAATGAATTCCATACAAAGAGCTGCCGTTCAAAGCGCTCTGCACCGGAAAATGGATCAGCTCCTCAGGTTTGCTCATGGAAGGAAGAGGAGGAGGTGGAATTCCAGAAAAAAAAAATGACATCGGGGAGGTATGGCAGAGTTTTCTCTGCCCTCAAGACTGACTTTCCTTGGGAAGCTGGACGTTCCCTACAGGCCTTTATTCCAAACCCTCCTCTCTGATGATGCTCCCCATAGTTACTGTTGTTGTAACTCCACATTTTCTTGTTCTTCATGTGCTTCTCCTCCAAGACTGACCCCAAAAACCTCTCCGGCCAGGACGTCCTTACAAATATGCACACACAAAAAAAGTATTTTTTAAGCTGATTTATATCTAAACTTCTATTTTAAGCCCGGCCCAGCCTTCCCAATAACCAAGTTTTTAGGCCAACCTACCCAGTGCATCTGAAATTATCCCTGCTGCTACTTGTTTGGGTAAGAAAAAAAATATCCTGCAATGAATTACACATAATTATTGACCCTGGAGTATAAATAATGAAGGTAGGAAGCTTTTAAAATGTACATTATTAAACTGGGAGAATGTTTAGTGCTAGACAGACATCAGTGGTTTAGCAATTAAATGCACGTTTATGAATCCCTTCTAAATAGGGATTGTGAATCCAAAAATTTCAGTTCTAAGATAATTTAAAAAAATAAAACAGATTCAGAGAACGAAATTGTCTGTACATTCTTTACCATTAAATTCTGTATTATATATAGAATTATGTAAAATAAAAATTAAATAATAGTAATAGTAAGTTTAAAATTAAAAATAACAGAAATAAGAAAAAGAAAAAGAAAAAGAAAAAGAAAAAAAAAAAATAAAATAAAATAAAATAAAATAAAATAAAATAAAATAAATAAAAAATAACTATAACTATAACTATAACTGTAATTATAAATAAAGATAAAAATATTTTCAAATGAAAGAAGCCATACACACAGCAACTTCTTTTTAGGGCCCGTTCCAAGGGAATGGAAAGTCTTTCCATTTAATCTCCTGCTGGAATTTTCAGCCAGGTAAATTCAGATGAAAAAGGAAAGGATAGAGATAGAGAAAAGCCTTGAAGCAGTTGGGATCTTTGGCTCCAAACCAAGGAACTTTGAATATCTCCAGAAAAGGGGAAGTTTGGGTAAGTTTTCCAAGTTTTGTAGAGGTTGTGATTCCCTCTGGGTTCTCCCTGGGGAGGTTGATGATGGGAAGTCCCAGAAATCGTTAAAATCTGAGCAGAGGCTTGAGCTCAACATCGGGAAAACTTGGAAAACTGTCCCATGGGAAATGTTGGCAGTGGAGGCACCCAGAGGTTTTTGGTTTAGGTGGTTCCACATTTGAGGTCTTCAAATAAGGCAGGAGACGTTGCCAGGGTGCAGAAAAAAGGAGCTGGAGGTTTCTGGGGTTTCCTGGTGGCTTTTTCCCTTGGTGCCAGGGAGGGACCTTCTGGGGACGCTGAAACTGAGAAAGGGGCAGGACTCAGGCCTGGCTCTAAGCCCGGCTCCTCTACAAGCTGCTCTAATCCACATGGGACTGGAAAAGATCTAAACTCCCATGGATTGTGCAAAACTTCTCACAGAGCCTGGAAAATCAATCCCTTGACACAGGAGATCAATTCACTGAGGACCAAAGGGAATCTGGAGAATCATGGAATGGTTTGGGCTGGAAGAGACCTCAAAGATCCTTTAGATCCAACGGTCTGCCATGGAAAAGAACATCTCCCACTGTCCCAGGCTGCTCCCAGCCCCAGTGTCCAACCTGGCCTTGGGCACTGCCAGGGATCCAGGGGCAGCCACAGCTGCTCTGGGCACCCTGTGCCAGGGCCTCAGCACCCTGCCAGGGAACAATTCCTGATTCCCAATCTCCCATCCAGCCCTGCCCTCTGGCACTTGAAAACCATTTCCCCCATTCCATCACTCTGTGCCTGTATAAAATTCCCTCTCATTATTTTATATTTTAATGTATTTTGTATTTCATTTTTAAAATTTATGTTTTATTTTCTATTTTATTATTTTAAAATTTATTTTATTATTTTATATTTTATTACTTTCTTTATTTATTTTATTATTTTATATTTTATATTTTATTACTTTCTTTATTTTATTTGTTTGAATTATTTTTATTATTATTTAATGTTATATTTTATTTTATTTGGTATTTTATTTTGCATTTTATTTTATTTATTTTCTATTTTCTATTTTATTTTCTATTATTTTATTTTATTTGTTTTATTTGTTTTATTATTTTTATCTTATTTTATTTCATATTTTAATTTAATTTATTTTGTATTTTATTTTGTATTTTATTTTGTATTTTATTTTCTTTATTTTCTATTTATTTTCTATTTAATTTTTATTTATTTATTTATTTATTGTTCATTTTTTATTTGATTACTTTTGTTTTATTTTTTAAAAAAAATTATTTTTATTATTTTTATTTTTAATTTTATTCAGCGCAGCCGATATTTGAAACTCCCCAAATCCTGATGCTTCCATAGCTCACGTGGGAACACGCAGCCTGAATTCCGTGTCCCCCTGAATTTCTCCTCCATCCCAGGAGAGGGAGGCACGGCGGAGGGGATGCCGGGCACCTGCCCCCTATCCCAGGGGAGGGAATTCTCCCGGGAAGTTGGAGTAGAGCCGGGATTTGGGCGGGGATGAGTCGGGCTCCTTGTGCGGCATCACCTCATTGCTCCATCCCTGGCTGGGATCTGCCCGGAGGGAGGAATTCCTCGCTCCGCACAGCGCCTGTTCATCAGCATTTTGGGAAAGGGAATCACGGGTTCCCAGGCTGTGGAAACCTCTGGCTTTCCCACACTCGGGCCGTGCGCTCACCAGCCAGAACTCAGCTCCTCCTTTGTGCCAGCGACGCTTCACCTCTCCCCGTGTCTGCGGAAAACTGGGAATATTTCCTGGATGAGCCAGGTGCCAGCTCTGCAGACACGCACATTTTGCCACAGGGTTTTCCTAAGAGAATTAGGAATGCAGTTTTTCTGGGAGCCAAACTCGACGAAGTTCCCTTTTTTCCTTTTTTTTTTTAATTTTTTTTTTTTTTTTTTAAATTCCTGCCTTTTTGTTCCCAGCTTTCCAGCTGAGCCCGTTCCACTCCTGGCACTGTAACTCGGCTGCATTACTCAGCTTTTGTGCTGCCAGACTGGAATGTCGATGGAAGCAACTCCCAGCTCCCAGGAGGCGGGATGGAGAGCCCCATTCCCTCTTCCTGAGGTAAGAAATTTCAGGACACAGCTCATTTACGGGAAAGGTTATAGGATATGTTGCCTGAGGGGCTGGCCTTGCCAATCCACAATGCCCTTCCCATTCCTCAGTTCCCGAGAACAACCTGAGCACTGCGGAAAAATCAGATTTTCCCATTATATCCCCGAGCTCAGTTACATTCCTGCTGTCATTTTTCCAGCAGCTCCCTGACTGCTTTGTCCAGTGGAAATCTTCATTATCAGAAGCCAAAATTCCCCTTCCAGCAGCTCTCAGAGGTCACTCGTGGGACATTTGTATCCTGACCTTCAAGTTGTGCTGCTCCAGCCTCGTTGGGGTAATTGGGATAAACCAATCCCCGCTTTTCCCCAGCTGTGGATGCAACCCCACAGCTGTAAAGATATTTATATAAACCCACTTAATTCTATAATTCCTGAGCTGTATCCAAAGCAGGTGGGCAACAGGAAAGGGATTGGGATCAGGAATGGGATTGGGATCAGGAAAGGGATTGGGGTTGTGTCCCTGTGCCCCCTGAGGTGAGAGCCCAGCTGCAGAGCTGGGACCCAGCACAGGGAGCACCTGGAGCTGCTGGAGAGAGCCCAGAGGAGGCAGCAGGATGAGCAGAGGGATGGAGCAGCTCTGCTGGGAGCAAAGGCTGGCAGAGCTGGCATTGTTCAGCCTGGCCAGGAGAAGCTTTGGGCTGAGCTCAGGGTGGCCTTGCAGGGCCTGAAGGAGCCCCAGACAATTGGAGAGAGACAATTCCCAAGGGCTGCAGGGACAGGACACAGGGAATGGCTTTAACCTGAAGGAAGGCAGGATTAAATGGATCTTGGGAATCAGGAATTGTTCCCTGGCAGGGTGCTGAGGCCCTGGCACAGGGTGCCCAGAGCAGCTGTGGCTGCCCCTGGATCCCTGGCAGTGCCCAAGGCCAGGTTGGACACTGGGGCTGGGACAATCTTCTGCCACAGATTGCTCATCACACTTAATCTTGCTTTGTAAAGATGAATTTACTTTGTATAAATACTGATGAGAAACAAACGATCACCTCTCCATCATCTTTAAATAACCTGTGTAAGGGTGACACATCTGTGCACTCTGCTCCCTGTGACGGGGACAGCACCTAGGGAGCACCTGGAGCTGTTCCAGCAGGGATTGGGGTTGGATTTTAGGGAAAGGTTCTTCCCCCAGAGGGTGCTGGCACTGCCCAGGCTCCCCAGGGAATGGGCACGGCCCCGAGGCTGCCAGAGCTCCAGGAGCCTTTGGACAGCGCTGCCAGGGAGGCACGGGCTGGGATTGTTGGGGGTCTGGGCAGGGACAGGAGCTGGATCCATGATCCTGTGGGACCCTCCCAGCCCAGGATATTCCATGATTCTGTAATCCTATGAACATAACTGGACACAAACCTTTGCTGACAGACAACTGGTCCAAAACCCTGCTCTGATGGAGATTTCATGGAATTATCAGCCTGCACTAATGCCTTGCTGCGACTCTGGCTCCAAAGAGTCCCTCCCTGAGCTGCAGACAGCTCCAAAGCCTTCTCAGCTGCTCTGTCCTCTGGTTTTTCCTCTTCTGGGCCAACAGGTGATTTTTTTTCCCCTCCTCACTGATAATCCAGACGTGCTGCCCACTGTCAGAGTGTCTGGTTTGGATCTCGGTGCATCATCGACCACTCACATTCCCCTCAGGGAATGAGTCAGGGGAGAGAGAACAGATGAGCTGCACCAGTGGGCATTTATTGAGGCAAGATGGAAAGACCTGGTGGACAAACAACAAATGAAAACCTGTCCCTAGGGATCCTATCCTGGTTAGCCACTCCCCATGCCCAGCAATTCATCCTTTTCCCAACCCTGATCTCTGCGGATGCTGCCCCTTCCCTCCTCCCACCCAGACAGGAGTTGTCCCGTGTGTCTCCAGTGCTGCCAGCACGAAGATGAGGAAATGCTCCTCCCTGGCCACCATTAGGGCCTGTGGGAGCTGCCAGAGGCCACAGAATGTGGGAATCTCGCTCACTTTGTTGGCAAAGAAACGTCATTTCCCTGACTAAAAACGTCCACGAGAAAGAGTCGGATTTGGAGTTAATAACCCCAAGGTTTTGTGAGAACACAGCGAGGGCAGAAAGCTCTGGAGTCTCCTGATCTGGGATAAAACAGAGGAGGATCTCCATGAATACTCCAGGGTGTTATTTTATGCTGCACACGGTTTTTTTTTCCCTGTTTTTCCCTACAAAACCCAGCGAGTGCAGTGCAGGGGGAAGACAAGACAGAGCAAACCACGGAGGTCGTGACTCCGATCCTGCGGGAAGCCGCTCTCCAAACAGAAAATTCAAGGTAAATATCTGCTGTTGGTAAACACTTGGTGCGTATTTAGGGCCACGGCTGTTCCCCGGCTGCCCTTTGCTGGTGTGAAAAAACTTCAGCTGGGTTTGTGGCAAACCTCAAATATTTGACTCCGGGCTCAGCAGAGGAGGCAGAGTTATGAATTCTGCACTGTTCCTGTGCGTGGGTTCAACGCTGATCGTGTGGGGTCCTTCCTGAAATCCCAGGGTTTTCCAAGCAAAACAATGATGGAGGGTTAGAGGAGCCTCCTCTGGGGTGGTTCTGCTAAACATCCATCCCACTCCAAGGAAAACGTCACCACCTCCTCTCCAATCCATCGGCTTTATTCACTTCCATGGCAATTCTGGGGGAGAATCCGGGGGAGAGTGATACAACCCTACGGACAGCGGGTGTGCGCCTTTCCCTGAGGCAGGGGGAAGGGGCACATCCCTGGGATCTACCCTGAGTCCACATCCCTAAAAAAAACCCCCAGTGAAGCCTCCTGGAGTGAGTCTGAGTGTTTCCATCGTCACCTGAGTTTTGGGAGCGCAAGGGACGCTCAGGAGCTGCACTTCTGGAAAGTTCCGAGCAAAGGCAGATGGATCTCAGATTCCTTGGCTCTGCAGTGCCTGGAGGGTGAGAAGCTGTGGCTGCACTGCTGGAAAATCCTAAATCGCTCAGCACAGGGGGTTCTTTGTCTGGAATTATGAGCAGGAAGGAAGCAGAAGTAGCAGCAGCTTCACCCCGGCCACTGCAACTTGGGAATGTTCTTGGGAGAAATGTGGATCCCTGCAGCTGCTAGGAGGGCAGAGGAAATGGAAACGAAGGGAAAAATAGTCCAGACAAATATTTAGTGTGTGTGACAGCCACACCTGTGCTCCAATGGACATAAAACCATGGAATTCCAGAATGGCTTGGGTTGGAAGGGACAACAAAGGCCGTCTCATTCCATCCCCCAGCCATGGCAGGGACACCTTCCACTGTCCCAGGCTGCTCCAAGCCCCAGTGTCCAACCCGGCCTCGGGCACTGCCAGGGATCCAGGGGCAGCCACAGCTTCTTTGGGAATTCCATCCCAGCCCCTCCCCACCCCGCCAGGAAACAATTCCTGATTCCCAATATCCCATCCAGCCCTGCCCTCTGGCAGTTTGAAGCCATTCCTGTCCCTCCATCCCTTTTAAAAGTCTCTCTCCCCGTTTCTTGAGCTCTTTAGGGACTCAGCTGAAATTCCTACCATGGAAGCCCCGAGTTTAGATCATCCAGCTCTTTCTCGTCCTCCACTGGAATCTGGAACTCACTGAGTTTTCCCAGTGTGTCCCTGAGGTGCTGAATGTGCTCAGGGATGTCCCTACATCCAGCCCAGCTGTGGTGGCTCCAGCAGAATTTAACCTGGAGCCAGCACATCCCTGAAGCCCAAGCACAGTGAGCTGCGCCTCGTGCAGGGACCCAGAGCTCTGGGCTGGGTGACAAGGTGGGAATTGGGCACAGCTTGGACTCGGAGATCCCGGAGGGCTTTTCCAGCCTAAATATTTCTGTGAGATTTTTTGGTCCTTCTGGCTGGGGCCAGGCTTTGTCAGTGGGGAGATGTGCCCACCTCAAGCCGTAGGGCACTTTGCTGGGAGATTTCCCCTCTGGAAGCTCTTCCAGGCAGTAGAACATCCTTTAAAGACAGAATGACCTGAAGATCCAGGATTTCCAGCAGAATCCCTCAAATCGAAGGTTCATTCCGTGACTCAGAGGACGCCGGTTTAAAAAGGAGCAGAAATTGTCTCGAGTAACGCAAAACCAAAACCTTTGGCTCGCCGAGCTCCGCTGATCCCCGTTCGCGGATTCGATTTCACGGTTTTGGCAACAAAATCCCAATAAAGCCGAACTCTCCTGCTCCCTGTGCAACAGCTCCTTGCTTGGAGCCACGCTGATGTTCCTTCCCGCCAGCCTGCTTTCTAATTCCCGATTTTTCTCCTCCCTGGCCACTTCTGTCCGCCTGTCCCAGGTGGAATTTGCCAAGCCCAGGGGTGGGGCTGTGGGTGGCGGGGGCTGTTCCTGTCAGCGCTTGGCCGCGGCTCCTTCCGAGCTCCAGTTTCTTCCCACCCACATGGACAGCGCAGGCAGTGCCGGCTGGAATTCCCACGAGGAGCCAGGAAAACGCAAGAAGCCTTGGCTTTGGTTCTGGCTTTTAGCAGAGCCCTGTCCCAGGATAGGGAATGGCAGAGCGGTGCGGAAATGGAAGGAAGGGCAAACCCCAGGAGCAGCCGGTAACAGGAAACCACTTTTTTTTTATATTAAAATAATTAAAAAAACCCCGAAAAACAAGCTCCTCTTTCAGCTGGCCAAGGTTAAAATATCTGGCTCCTTCTCCAGCCTTTTATTGGGAATTCTGCCCCGGACACCTCCAGCTCTCTGTTTCTCCCTGGGAGGGATGAACAGCTGCAGTTTTTGGGAATGCTCTCCTCCCTTCTTTCCTGGCAGGTAGAGGCAGCTCTGGAGCATTCTGAGGAATATTTGCACCGACTATGACAGCCAAAATCTTCCTGAGGATGACAAATTTTGGCCCTGCTGAGTTTTGGGGGTTTTGTTGTTGAGGAAACGGTGCAAAACTTTCAGTAAACGACAGGTTGGACGAGGAGGTGACCCCAAAATTCGTCTGTTCAGTGGAGCAGATGAGCCACCGCTAAACTTGACGGAGCCGCAGCAGCTTGGAAGCTGAGCCAGAGCACAAAGAAGCTCAGAATTTTAACAAAAATCAAATTTAGAGCACTGCAGGAGGCAGAGAAACTGCTGGAGTTCCTGGATGCGATGTAACTCTGCTGGCCGAGCCCGTCCAGAGATGCTCCTCTGGGATGTGCTGAAACACCAAAATTCACAGCACAAATTCTCAGAACTGGCATAAATTACCGAAAAAACCCCAACCCGAATTCTGACACTGGCAAGGCAGAAAGAAATCTGCAGGTGGTCCTGGAAGATGTGATTTGCCAGACTGGAGATTTGGGCACACCCACATCAGTGTCCTCAGGGAGAGGAGAAACCCATCCCTGTAGGAAAAAAACCAGGATTCAAAAGCAGGGGAAGGCAACTGGCGGGTTGTGAATTCCAGAAAACTGCAACTCATTTGAAGGAAATGCAAAAATCCTGGTCGTTAAATCTGAGTAAGAGCAAAATTGGTGTTGCCTGGCTCTCGGCAGGGACTGAGAGCAGATTCCAAGGAAAACAAGAGTTCCCATCACCAGGAGTGTCCTCCCAGCTTCCAGCAATGGGTGACTCCTCAAATCCTCGAGCCAGAACTTGGATCTGCACCGTGGTGTGAAATCATATTTATTGAAGTTTTCCTTATACTTTTTCCAAGTCTCTTTTCCAACCCACATTTCTGATGCCCAATTCAATTCCAGAGAGTTCTGCATCTGAATATGGGGAAGATTTGTCCCTTTTTAAATCCGACCTGACGAACACAGAGGTGAACACGACCAGGAGTGACAAAGATCTTGAGAGAGTCATTCCAGTTACTAACCCATTCCAAAAAGTGCCATTCGTTTTTTTAGGACACCTTGTCTCAGAACTGGAAGAGGTTTAATAAACCATCCCTGTGTCCTTTCCTATTATTTTTATTTTTCTCCATAATCAACTGTTGATTCAGTCAGCATTAATTTGGGAATTTTAAAGAGTTGCTTTGAAATTCAGGCTGAAGAGTATTATTTAAATGCTGTAATGAACTTCATGAATTGAAGCTGAGAGTGGAGTGAAAACCAAGCTTTTGCAACATTTCAGCTCCAGAAATCCTGAGACAATGAAGGTTACAATGAATCCTCCTGTATCTTGTTGAGAAATATCATATTAAATATTTTTTGTTTGATTATCTCACCCTATGTCAAGACAAAATAAATATTTATTATGTTGCAAATAGCTTTCTTTTGCTAATTAGCTTAGATCTTTATCTTATACACAGGGAACGGAGAAAGCCAGATGGGCCACAGAATTCCAGACCTTTTTTAATGGATTTTATGATGAAGAAGAGAAGGTTGTGTGAGGATCTTGCAGCAGCTTTCAGTATCTGAAGGGGCTGCGGGGAAGCTGGAGGGGGACAATTCACCAGGAACTGGAGTGATGGGACAAGGGGGTGTTACCCTGGTTTTTCTGAGTTTTTTATAGCCTTTTGAATTTTCATAAATGGAGTCAGATCTTTTTAATTACTGTACAATATTAAAAGCAGTTCTACCTTTTTCCCACAGATGTAACATAAACAAATCCTTTGTTTTTCATTCTCTGTCCTTTGTTTGCATATTTCTAACCTGAAAACAATTGTAACTGACGGCTGGTCTGGCCAGTTGGCTTGAGAGGTGAAAACTCTAAAAGCCAATCTTCTGCTAGACCCACAAATGTATAAAAAGTAAGAAATGAAACAAAGAGGCTCTCTCTCTGCCTGGATTCAGCCTTGAGCCGGATCGGAGAAGGACCTCTGCCCTGCGAAACCTCTCTCCGTGTGACTGCTCTGTGTGTCTCGGTAACAAGGAGGAATGGGTTCAAATTGACAGAGGACAGGGCTGGATGGGATCTTGGGAATCAGGAATTGTTCCCTGGAGAGTGAGGAGGGGCTGGGATAGGATTCCCAGAGCAGCTGTGGCTGCCCCTGGATCCCTGGCAGTGCCCAAGGCCAGGTTGGACGCTGGGGCTTGGAGCAGCCTGGGACAGTGGAAGGTGTCCCTGCCATGGCCCTGGGTGATCTTTGATGTCCCTTCCAACCCTAAACCCGTGATTCTCTGATTTTATTCCAATCGTCGCTGATGCATTTAGGTGCTCCTTCTCATCAGACTCACATTTCAAGTGGGAAGAAGGACACATTTTAATTTTTCCAAGGATGACATCTGCATTTCCACTTGCTCAGAAACCTCTTCAGGTCACCCCTGCTGTTCGGCTGGAGCTGCTGTTGGTTTTGTCACAGTGTTCCTCACATCAGGGCTTTTCCAGGAATTCTGGAGCCTCCAGAGCCTCCGTTCACGGCTGAAGGTGGGAGCAGCACCTGGAGGAGCTGAGCAGGCAGAGCTGGGAAGCAGAACCAGCGGGATTGATCAGATCTCCGTGGTTTAACCTCAGGTCCCCCGCGCTCCAGGGAGGCCCCTCTGGCCCCCCTGCACATGTCACCACTTCAGAGGGCAGGGGAAGCCACAGGCTGAGCGAGGACAAACTGTCACCTCAGGGGTCCCACGGGAATGGGGCTGGTGCTCCGTGCTCTCCACACTCAGAGATGGTGGCTGGTAACTTGCGGAGATAACGGGCAGCGGCTCTGCAGGGTGAAACACCTTCACTAACAAAGCTTTCCCTGAAGTTTCAACTACCAAGGCGCTAACAGGTTATTTTCCTGATTAAAATTCCCACATTTAGGGCAGCAGAGGTGCTTTAAATGCCCCTGTGGCGTCACACTGCTGCCGGGTGGGTGACGGGGATGTGCTTTAGGCAAAGTGAACAAGCAACATTTCCCTCCTGGTTCAGCCTCGGAGGAGCGAGGTTTCCTGAAGGAAAAACTGAGGAAGGAGGATTCAGATCCTCTGTAGGCCACGATTTGGATGGGATTTCACTGGAACACGTCGCCCAGACAGTGCTGGGCAGGACAGGGAAGGTGACAGAGGAGCAGGTTTTACGTGTTCCCTGCTTTGCTGAGGCCAGGTTGGACAGGGCTTGGAGCAACCTGGAATAAGGGAAGGTGTCCCTGCCCATGGCAGGTGATCTTTGAGGTCCTTTCCATCCCAAACCATTCTAAGGTCTGAGGTATCTTGTAGAAATTGCTTCCTCCTGCTGCTGAGGACTCCAGGATGGTGTAGATAAATGTAGACGAGAGATCTCTGAAGCTGGGTTTTAGAAGATGAGGTTTATTGTAAGGGATGTGAGGCCTTGCTCTGAGCTGCCAGGCTGCAGCTTGTGGCAAGGCCTAGGGAGTGGGGGAAAGGAGAGGTAGGGAGAGGAAATTCCAAGAGAGGAAAGTCCTCAGGAAAGGGTGCCAGGCAAAGAGGGAGAGGGGAAAGAGCAAAGAGCAAAGAGAGCGTCCAGCCCCCTCGGGACCCCTTATCAGGGGGCTTCAAGGTGGGCTGGAACAGGGCTTGGGCCAGTGGGGTTACAGATACCTGATACTTCAGGGGAGGGTCACAGGTGTGGGATGAACCATACATTGGGGTGAGACAGGACATCCCATCTGACCTCTGGGTCTGGCTGCAGGTGACCTTCAGCTGGTCACAGAACTGTTTTCCCAGACACCCAGTATCTAATACATCTCAAACATCAAAACTTACTTTCAATTCTATCTCACTTACAGGTTTCACATTCTCAGAATATAGGCAATCATATTTATAGGGTTTTTTGGCTTCATCCTCCCCAACAGTATCTAATCTCTAATCTGAAGATTTGATGTTTCTCATCTCCACGGCTTCACGTTGTGCAGGGTGAACTGCCCTTGTTTTCTTCCTAACAGCCGCGTCCTGCCACCTCAGAACTGCCCTAAATTCATGACAAATTGAGTTCCATCACCTCTGGGGAGCTTCCCAACCCCTTCTGGAACACCAGAGGTGTTGGAAAAGCCCAGCTCTACAGAGACGGGGCGGCTGGGAGGCGTTTTTAAAAGATTTAACTCCATGATCGATCTGGAAGAAGGGTGAGAGAGCAGAGATGTAAAACCCAACGCCATTCTGCCAGAGGCCATTTCTTGGTTACAACCCCTCAGAAATTCTCTCCAGCCTATCAATCACCTTTTGCCACGCTGCTGCCAACGCTCCTAACGCCAATCAGCGATTATTTTACCCCGTGGTCTCGCCACAACGCGTCTTTGACAGCTGCGATCCTCCAAAATATCCGCTCTCTTTGCAAGGCCGTCGCTTGAAGCTCGTTTCCAGTTCAATCCCTCTCTCTCCACAATGCCCTCTCCACCCCGTGGCCTTTCCAGCTCACCTCATCTCCGATGGACAAGGCTCTGAGTTTCCAGGCAGGATTTGAGGATCCTCTGTAAATCCATTCCTCGCACAGAGGAAGCTCAGCAGCTCTCCCCCGTCCTGAGGGAGAACACGATGTCTCTTTTCCTGGCTTTTGCAGAAAGCAAGGGGACTTTGAGCCACTGGGGTGCCAAAGCCAGGCTGGAAAACAGGGATTTCGCTCCTTTAATTCAGTTAAAGATGCTGTTCTACCCACCCCGTCCTTCTGTGTGATTACAGAGAGATTTCCAAAGGGTCACCTTTCCTTTAGGAGCCAGAAGTGTCAGCTGTGACCAGAAGGTCACAAAGGCCATGAAGGAATTGCCTTCTTCCACCGCTTTCCTTCCTTCCAGAAATTTGTCTGGACCCAGAACATGGGAAAATTAAAAGTCATTTCTGTAGCTCTGTTTAAGTGGGAGAAATGAGGAATTCAGCGGGAGTGGGAACCCCTCTGTCTGGACTCCATCCCTCATCCAAGGCTCTCCAAACATCCCCGTGCCTCCTCTGCCATCAGTTCATCACCATCCCCCCAATTTCACGGGCATCCCAGGACAGGAACATGATTAATCCATAAACAGAAGAATCTCAGGGGGTGAACCCCGGTTCTTACTGGTTTTGCTTGGCAAAAACCCGCAGACATAAGATTTTCCAAACAGGACAGAAACTCCCTCATCTCTGTGTGCGCTGATGTCCAAATTTAAGTTGTCCTGAAGGAAAATAATTTTCTCCCCCCCAACAAAAAAAAAGAAGACCAGGGTGGAGTTTGCTGCCTCAAAATACCTGAAATCAGACAGAAATGGTCAAAGTAGTAACTTTGTAACAGTAATTTGTACTAGAACTTTTTTATTTAGGTTCTTTGCAAAGTGCTTCCCATTCTTTGATTTTTTTTTTTTGTTTTTTTGAAAGGCTCCTATTGGCTCTGCTGGCAGTTTTGTGCAGACAATGATGGAAAACTTTCCTTCTGAAATTTGAGATGCGCAACCCAATAGTGTTGATCAAACTTTTCTGTCTCAATAAATTAATTACAACAAGTAATTATGAACTGTTTTATCCCGTCAGGGATTTCCAGGATCCTGGAATTGGGGTTGGACGGATCCTTCTTGCAGCGAGTTGCAAAATGAGGCCCTGAGGGTGCGAGATCCTGAATCCAGAACCCTCCCAGTCAAGGAAAAGAGCTCTCAGTTCTCTCCTTGATTTCATTAAAGCTGGGCTAATAAATAATATTAATAAATAGTAATAAAGTATTAATATTCCCTACTTGGATTAATTGCCTGGAGTTTATGGGAAATGAATTTCCACTTCTTTTCCTGCCAAGGAAACCCTGCAAACCCCCAAAATACAAAGGGGACAGGAGTTCTGCACAAAGGTGAAAGCAAATGCTCCGCTCTGGAATGTCAGCATTTGCCGAGGACAATCCAAGACGAATTCCAAGCCACATTCTTTAATTCCTGTTAAAATTAATGCCGGGTGCACTCCAACAGCGCAGCTGCAGCTGGGTCTACACTAAACTCCAGGCCCTGACTAAATGATGGAATTTTAGGTAAATATGGTTGTTAAAACAAGATTTTTTAAAAGGAGTCTGATTCAATTTAGGGTTTTTCTCCTTGTTCCAGACTTGACACAGCACAGCAATAAGGTGGATGTGAGATATCCATGGAAAAAATAGTCAAGATTCCAAAGAGGGCAATCGATGAAGGCGATCTATATCTCATTCACATTGTTGAATAAATAATAACAGAGGAGGCCTAAAATTAGATTTGGGAAGAAACCTGAACTGGGCTGAGCACAGGCTGATGCAGTCTCACTGCTGGACTGGAGAGTCGGGATCTCAGCTGGGATTGGGAATGGTGCTGGTCTGGCTCCTCCTGGCTGGGCCTGAGGTGGTTGTTCCAGGGGAAGGAGGGGATGGTGCTCCTGGAAATCTGTCACTTCTGGAGAGAATGGAAAGGGTGAGGTGATTTCGGGGATTTTTATATTCGCGGGAACTAATCTTAGTCCCAGACTGGTTTGGGTTGGAAGGGACCTGAAAGATCAGCTCATTCCATCCCCTGCCATGGGCACGGACACCTCCCACTGTCCCAGGTTGCTGAGAGTTCCTTTTGGATCCTGAGCTAAAGAAAACCGGGAAAATTGGGATTTGAGGCCGCAAGTTGATAAAACCCCTAAAAATCAGTGCTCTCCTGACAGAGGAGCAGAGTTTTGGTGATGACACTGCAGTAAACAGGAGCTGAAATCCCTGCTCTTGATTCATGGCAGGGCATGGAATTTAATTCCCTCTCCCTGGCAGGCAGGGAGGGATGACTGATGTCTGAAATGCTTGGGAATGTTACCTTCAAAGTCTCCAAAATAACAACGTTCACCTTTGCAACGATGTTCCCTTTGTTTTCATTTGTTTGACATGATCTGATGAGTTTGACCCCAACTTCCAACCAAATTCAGATCCGGGGAGAACGTTCAGGGTTTTTTTTGGTTTTTTTTTTGAAAATATCATCTGGTCTGTATGGAATATTGACGCCTGAAGTTATCCACGTCCCACATGTCCCACAGACAAAGCTTTCTAAATGCTGGCCCATATTGGGATTTTTATAAATCATTTTATTGATATTAATCAATAACAACCAAACTTTTGGAGAAAGAGCAGTAAATACAACCATCAATCCCACTTCAATAGAATTGCCCAGAAGGTCAGAACACTTTGTCTCTGTCTGAGCGAAGAGGATGGAAAAAATATCTCAGGTGCAGAAGGGAGCCCTGGAAAGGATGGAGGGATGGATTTGGAATCATGGAATGGTTTGGGTTGGAATGGATCTCAAAGATTATCTCATCCCAACTTCCTGCCATGGCAGGGACACTTCCCACTGTCCCAGGCTGCTCCCAGCCCCAGTGTCCAACCTGGCCTTGGGCACTGCCAGGGATCCAGGGGCAGCCACAGCTGCTCTGGGCACCCTGTGCCAGGGCCTCAACACCCTCACAGGGAGGAAATTTTTCCTGATATCTGACCTAAACCTGTCATTTTTCAGTTTGGAGCCATTCCCTGTGTCCTGTCCCTGCAGCCCTTGGGAATTGTCTCTCTCCAGCTTTCCTGGGGCTCCTTCAGGCCCTGCAAGGCCACCCTGAGCTCAGCCCAAAGCTTCTCCTGGCCAGGCTGAACAATGCCAGCTCTGCCAGCCTTTCCTCCCAGCAGAGCTGCTCCATCCCTCTGCTCATCCTGCTGCCTCCTCTGGGCTCTCTCCAGCAGCTCCACGTCCTCCCTGTGCTGGCTCTCACCTGACTCTCATCCCTTGCTCTGCCTCTTCCCAAAATCCCGAGCTTTCCCCACCTTCTGGCAGCTTCAACTCTTTCTGCTCCTTTTACAAAACTCGTCACATTTACAAGATTTGGTAATTGCCGGGTTTCCCAACATTTGGAAATGCCGATCTGCTCCATCCTGTTTTTCTTTTGGAGTGGGAAAAGCCTCTCAGCGCTGCCTGTGGAGTCAGCAGCTGGACAGAGCTCGCAGGAGGGGCGGCTCCCTGGGCTCTGAGGAAATATTATCGGAAACTACAAGCTTTGGGCCAGAAATCTGGGAGAAGGATTAGGAGAAATCAAGGAAAAAGGCTGTGGTTGAGAAAGACTGAAAAAATGGAAGCAAAACCCAAAGGAGACCTCAGGGGTTTTAATCAGTTTAGGAGCCAGACTCGATTTCTTGATGCAAAAAGATGGAAATTATTCATAAGACTGAAAAAATGAAATCCTTTAGGAAGAAGAAACACCAAAATCGAGATGTTTGGTGTCTGAACTGAAACAGGAATTACACAAACGATCAGAGGAGCAGCATCACTGGCAGAGAGGCAGAGAGAGATGATTTCTAACCAGGTATCTGCTTCCTCTGGCTGAAGGATTTTAGATGGCTTATAATGGATTGCTAAAATGTGTGGCGCGCTCATTACTGTCAGAATGAGTGGATAACTCTCAAGCAGCGCAGATATTTTATTTATGAGCAAATAAAAGAACTTCATAGCTGCCTATCACTGATCTCCAATGCTGGAACGGAGTAAAATCAATTCAAAGTTAAAACAAAACAAGGGGAAAAAAAAAAAAATCGAGGGGGAGGAAACTATTCTTTTCTCTTTTGCTTCGTTATTATTTTTCCTTCTTTGATTTGTTCGATTGGGAGGTTTTTGCCTTTGATTCCTGCTTGGATTGAAAGGCAAATTGAAGGGTAGCAGCCAGGCTTTAATAAAGAGATGCGCAGCGTCTCTGATGTATTTGAGGGAACCTTTGCCGCTTGTGGTTTTGTATATGGTTATGGTAAATAACCCTCACGCTGATTTCTGCGGTCTGCCCTTCGCCGCGGGTACTTGACCACCAGGGGCTCGTTGAATTCACCTCAGTAACCCAACCCCACGCCCGGCCTCAAAGTGCCACCAACCCCAAAGAGAAAAACGGGGATGCCCGCGGCGAGGAGACGCCCGAATTGGGGCACCCAGCGGGGAGGAACGGCCTTGACGAGGCCGGCTCTGACATCCTGGGGGCTGTCACTGCGCAATGCCCCTTTCCCCATGGCTGCCTCCTGCCAGCAATCCCAGTAAATGAGCCCCGAGTGGGAGACAGGATGACAGGGCTGAGGCCCTGCGCGTCCCTCCCGGGGGAGCGGCCCTGACGGGGGGCACTGAACCCGAACTGACGGAGCCCCGGCCCCACAGCCTGGGGGAGGCTCCTCCGAGCGGGATTTGCGCTTTTTCCCTTCCAGGAATTCCCGCCGGGTTCGCCCCCCCTGGAAAAGCAAATCAAAGCAGGCGGCGGAACTCCCGCCGAGTATTCGGTTTAAGGCGCAGAAATGTTCGGGGGGTGTTCCGCCGAGCTCTCCCAGAAGAAGATGTTCCCTCACACGTTTTATAAATATGCTCCATAAAAACGTGTATTTAGGCAGACACACCCCCAACATCTCCCTCTATTTTCATGGATATACATCTGCGCACACGCACGTGTATTTTTCAGGCCAAAACAACAAACCGGGGCGATGATTTTTTTTTTTTTTCCCACCCCAGAGGTGAAAAACCCAGCTGGAAGCGCAATAAAACACAAACAACACGCTCTGGGTGGGGGAAACCTCCCTGAAACCTCCCAGAAGTTTCCAGGGGGATGTCAGTCAGGGCCGTATGCAGGCACTGAACCACAAAGTCAGAAGCACGACACGAGCAGGAAAAGGAACTCTCAGGGCAGAGTTCCTTCAGAGCGTGACATTTATGATTCATCTCACTATAAATTTGTGTCCATCTGAAGACAAGATGATTTTTTTTTTCTCTCTCTCTTTTCCTGTGGAAATTTCTCACATAACATAAGGCTTTTTTGGCTTAAAACAAAGGCTAAATTTCAAACCTATGCTGATAAATGCAGATGTTTTCCAGGAGGGCAGCTGGCTTCTAAAATAAATTCTCTGCAGTGAAGTCGTTTGCTGAAAACCAGAAAATCTTCTGAATGCTGTTTAAGGCAAAGGAGGGATGGTGGGAATCTAGGAACAGCAAGCAAAAATGTCATCTTCTGACACTGCTTTTCTCTATTCATTTTTCCTCTTAAATATCATCAAGTAAACGAGAGCATCTTTTTAGGAGGTTTAAATGATATTAGAGAACAACATTTAACATTGTCCTGACTGTAAAGTGATAAATCAAGTTGTGATTGTCCTTGTCCTGCAACCCCTTCTGTAGCTCCAATTGGATTTAAACAGCTAGTTTTCCTTCTTCTCTCTCTTTTTTTTTTTATTTTTAAATTTTTTCCCCTCCTTTTTTTTCCCCCCCCCTCTTTTCTTTGTTTCTGAGTTTTCTTTTCCTTAGGTCAGGTGGAAAAAGATACAGCTCCCCAAGCCAGGGATGGCAGGGAAGAGAAACAATCACTGGGAAGGGCTGAGATAAACAAGGAGCAAACACTTCCTGAGACCTCAAAAAGATCTGGGAAGAGACCCCAAAGATTTCCTAGAACCAAAACCCCACAAAGATACAGTGGGCAAGTTGGGCAGGTGGAGATCTGGGGCTAAAAACTTAATTTCCTTGCTTGAACTGCTGCCTTGGGAAGGCTGGCCTGGAACAGAGACTGGACAGAGCTGGAGAATAAAGTAGATATTTATTAAAAGCCTTTAAAGATACACCTTGGGCAGGACAAGAGCCTGGCCAGGCCTACACCCAAGGTGGAACCAAAATGGACACAAAATGGACACAAAATGGTCACAAAATGCATCCCCAGTCACGAGGTCTCACACTTTGATAAGTTTGGGTCCATTTGCACCTTGGGGTTTCATTGTCCAGTTCCAGCTCCAGGTTCTGCAGTCCCATCCTTCTTGTTTTCTCCCCCCAGCCACCGCTGTTTGTGCTTTTGGGCTGAACACTTGTCCCAGTTGTCCTTGGTGTGCAGCAGGAACAGGATTTGTTTTGTGTGGCTGCTGTGTGCAGAGAGCTGAGTGAGCCTGAGTGTGAGCTCAGAGCTGCACCTGGGCAGCACAGAACAGGGAACACAGCAAAGAGAAAAATTAAGGCATCATTCCCCCTCTTTAGAGGCTCGACAAGGCCTTTTCCTTGTTGAGTCTCTACTCTAAATATCTACTAATAATAGCCATTCAATAACAGATAAGCATCTAACAATAGCAAACAACTAAAAATAACAAACATCTTAAGGAAAAAAACTTTTTTTTTGCAGTTTTGTGGTTTTATCCTTCTTTGAGGAGCTCTCCAGAAGGATGAGAGCTCTGGCAGACTCAGATCCTGTCACAACAATTTTCTATTCAGCTTCCAGGGAATAAAACCAGATCCCCTTCCAAAGCTGTTCCTCTCCTGTGCTCACCTGTTTCCCTCAGCCCCTCCCATTCTTTCCCTTCCAGTTGTTAATAAGTGAGACTGGGAATGAATGTGAGCAGCTGGCCCATGGAGAAACCTGCTGACCTGAGGCGAAAATTCCCCTTCAGGGAGCCAGATTATATGTATTTGTATATTTATGTATATATTTATATATTCACATATTTTATTTATATATAAAATATATAAATATTTATATATTCATATATTTATATATTTATATAAAATATATTTATATAGTTAATTATATATTTATTTATATGTTTGTAAATATGTAAACATATATATATATATAAATATATGAAAATATGAAAATAGACATATCTTTTTCTATATTACATATTTACTTATTTATATATTTATATAGAAATATAGATATATAGAAATATATGTTATATGCTATACATTATACGTTATATGTTATACAGTATACGTTATATGTTATATGTTATATTTTTGTTTTAATATTTTAATTTTAATTTTAATTTTTGTTTTTATTTTTATTTTTAGCTATCTTTTCATACTTTAATTTCTTTTTATACTTTTTCTATTTGATTGGTTTTGGTTTGGTTTTTTTTTTTCACTTACAAGAAAGCAGAGGCAGAAGCCAGCACAGCTGGCAAAGGAGAAATCAGTCTGCTGGAAAACTGACTTTTTTCCACACCTCAGCTTTATAAAACCGACCCAATACCAGGGCAGGACATGAAATCTGAGCAGCTCTGTAAGAAATAATGTTTTTTCCTCAGTTCTTCTCCAGAGCTGAGCCAAAACACAGTGCTCTGTCCTCTGTCGCTGCCCGGCGGGATGACAGCCGCAGAGGGATGAGGATTCCATCCTGCTGGGACAGAAAATCCCCAGCGGAGCGCTGGGGATTTATCGCCCGCCCTTTGTTTATCTCGCGTTCCACACATCTGTGCCTCGGAGCAGAAGTAGCTGCAAATAGCTCGGGTGTCAGGTTCTGAGAAATCAGGGGGATGAGGAACTGCCTTCTGTGAGACAGGGACAGGGAGGAAACGCTGCCGCTGCCCGCCAGGCTTTGTTCCTGCTGTTACATGCTGAGAAACAGCTGGATTATTCCCTTCACGGTGGATTATTGCACGGCAATTTCAGGGCACGGACCACATTCGTACTCACGGGCGAGGAATAGGTGGAAGGGACAGCTGGATGCTGAGAGGTTTTTGGGGAATTTAGAAAGATTTTCTGCCTGAACACCAAATTCATCGCCTGTAGCACCAAGAAGAAGCCCCGACCCTTGCATCCCATGGCAGCTTCAGCTGATTATTCCAGTTATTTGTCCAATTCCAGCAATTTGCTCCCTGCCAGCCGTGGTGCATAAACTTGTTCCAGTTCAGAGAATTATTTTGGGTTGGGAGGAACCTTAAATCCCACCCATTCCCACCCCTGCCATGGCAGGGACACCTTCCACTGTTCCAGGCCGCTCCAAGCCCCAGTGTCCAACCTGGCCTTGGGCACTGCCAGGGATGCTCCAGGCCCTTCCACCCTCCCAGGGAACAATTCCTGCCCAATATTCATCTAACCCCGCCCTCCATCAGTTCCAGGCTATTCCCCCACTTCCTGCCACTCCATCCCCTTAGGAAAATTTCCTCTCTGGCCTTCTTTAGGTACTGGAATAGTCCTGGGGCATAATGTAAGAAATTTTTGTAAACAAGTCTTATTTTGAATAGAATTCCCTCTTTCATTCCCTCAGAAAAGGAACGAAAAATCATTATTTTATACAAAACAAGAAGTTTTCAACTATCAGATAGGAATCTAGGAAGCACTTTCCCAAACCAAAGCCTTTTGATAAGAACATTTTAAAACATTTTCTTGCTCCACTTGTGTTATCTTGTCGTCGAATCACCAAACCCTAGAGCCTGTCCTTCCTTGATAAAGGAACAAATTAAGCCTATCAGAGCAGCAATCTGTGCATTTAAATTTAGATCTTGTTCATGTTTCTGTGACATTTCTTGGGGCCTTCCAAGAAATGATACCCCTTGTTTCTAGATGAGCAAATTCAGGTTCTGCAGAAAGCGTTCCACTTCTGCTTCACAGTTTCCACTGATCTGATCTTTACGTGGAGGATTTCTTCCTCTGCAAGGTTCTGAGAAAATCAGTGGCAGCTGTTTCATCCTCCCTCTAGGAAATACTTTATTTTTATCTTTTGTTGATGTCAATTTTCATGTCTCACCTCTCCGACTCGGACCAATCAGACAAATACCATCAAGTTTGACACGATAACTTGTTTGAACGGGTTAAAGTGCCCTCCTGGTCTGAGGTGGAGCATCTGCATCTCCTCCACAGGGAATTCCTCTGATTTGTACGGCTGTGCTTTCATCTCATGGAATCCTGGAATGGTTTGGGTTGGAGAGGAACTTAAAGCTCATCCAGCTCACCCCCTGCCATGGGCAGGCAACTTTTCACTCTCCCAGGTTATTCAACTCATCCCATTTCTCTTTTTTTAGACTTTTTTTCCACTTTTTTTTTTTTTTACTACTCTTTGCCCTCACTCCCCTCCCCGGGCAATGCTGGTGGGAGAAATCCTTGCTACCTAAAAACCTGGATTTTTCCATTCGAAAATCCCACCAGGATTTTCAGACCCGGGAAAATCTCTGTGGAGCTGCCATAGGTGACTGGGGGTGGAGGGTCGAATCCCAGCCTTTGAGCAGTTTGCTCCATGCCCTCCCTCCCTCTTTCCAGGCTTTAAATCCTCCATAAAAGCTCAGTTGCAAGGCCTGGTAAATAATGGAATAGCTGGGATGAATCGGAGCCTCGCTCTTCCTTTGCAGGGCCTCTGCAAAATCAAAGGGGCAAATTGATCCGACAACATCCAAGTGCTCAGTGTACACGGCATTAAAATGAATTTCTTGTTCGCCGCGAGGAGCAGCAGCCCGAGGAGTATCTCTGTCCTCAGTGTTTTCCTGGGGCTGTGCCAATGGTGCCTCATTGTCTGATTTCCAAGGGCTGTAATTGAGTGATAATTGCCAGTTCCTCTTTTGAACCAACACTCCCTGATAAACTTCATCACCATTTAGCTGGAAATCTGAGAGCTCTAAACAATTTATTTACCAAGAGAGATACAGACATCTCTTAACACACTGCACCACCGCCTGCCCTCCGTGTACATCGGCATTTGGATGGCGCCAATTAACAGCAGGCTGCAGTTTGGGTTTTAAATTTTTTTTTTTTTTTAATTTTTAAAATATATTTTTCTCTCTTCGATGTTGTTTCTGTGAGCCATTTGTTCAGGCTTTTTCCTGCCTGCACCGCCAGAGGGGTTTGGGGGTGTTTTATTGAGCGGAGACAAGGGAACACCTGATTTTAGCCACTTGTGCAAAGTTCAGTGAAAAGAAATCAAGATGAGGGAGAAAAAAGAAAAAAATGTAGAAATAAAGGAAAGTTTTATTCAATTTATGGGTGGGATGGCGCAGTCTGGATTTTTGCTGGTTTTCTCATTTAGCTGGTAATGTCTTATCTCTCTCTGGTGGTAACAGACTCAGAATTACAAACTGGCTTCTCCCTTCACCTCAGAGCTTTTCAGGGAGTATTTTCAGCGGTGGAAAGGTGGATGTGGAAGGGACACCTGAATTCCTGCAGCTGCTCAGACCTACAATAGCAGAGCTCATTGGATGGCGCATTCCTGCTGCACTTGGAGTTGTAACCCAGTGAATTTACCCCCAGGGTCAAGTTGTCAAAAATATTATTTAAGGAAAAGTCCTCAAATGGTAGAAACATAAAGCTGGAGGGGAGTAGAAATATCAACTGCCTTAAAAAATGGTTATTCTTGAGAGGTATTTCTCTTAAAGTCTCCAGACGGGATAGGACCAACATGCTCAGAGTAGCAGCAGTGTTTGGGAATTTGATCTACGCTGAACCAGACCCTTCTGTTCTGCACCTGCTGCCTACTCTCCTTAAATTCCATGAAATCACAGAATATCCTGAGCTGGAAGGGACCCATCCAGTCCCACCCTGTCTCTGCCCAGACCCCCAACAATCCCAGCCCGTGCATCCCTGGCAACGCTGTCCAAAGGCTCCTGGAGCTCTGGCAGCCTCGGGGCCGTGCCCATTCCCTGGGGAGCCTGGGCAGTGCCAGCACCCTCTGGGGGAAGAACCTTTCCCTAAAATCCAACCTCAATCCCTGCTGGAACAGCTCCAGCCGCTCCCTGGGTGCTGTCCCTGTGCCAGGAGCAGAGATCGGAACTGCCCCAGCGTTATTAATTAAATTTTATCATTTGTGTATTTTTAATTATTATTCTCATTTTTATTCTACTTACTACTGTTTTTCTTCTTGTCTTCTTCTATGTATTTTTAAATTCCTATTACTATCCTACTTCCATGGATTTTTAAACCATTCATCTTCTTTATTTTCTTCACCCAGCAGGACCAGTACATCCCCAGCGCTGCGGGGCGGGTCCAGCGCTGTGTGTGCAGTGATTTGGAGCTGATGGGGAGGAAGAGCTGCCAGACCCTCTCACTCCAGAGCAGGTAAAGGCAGCAGCTCCTTCTCTCTCCAGTGAGGAGCTGCCATCACCAGGGACACAGAGCTCACCCAGTGTCCCCTCCAACACCCCGAGCAGCAGCCAGGCTTCACCATGCCAGGATCAGAACATCACCAAGGAGTTCCTGATCCCGGGACTGACAGAGGTCTACAAACTGAGACAGAAGCTGGGAAGAGTTCTGCAAACTGGGAAGAGTATGGTGAAACTTCTGGGCTCCCTTTGAGTTTCCTCAGGACTCTGCCTCTTGGTGAATTGATAGAGAGGGGCAGCCTTGATCCAGCTGTCCGAAAAAGGAATTTTAATAATGCAAAAATAACAAACAAGAAGGCGTACACTGTATTTGGTGTGAACTAGAACAAGGCAGGAACAAGGGGCAAAAAAGCAGGGGTCAGGGTCAGACAGGGATATTTATACATCCTGGTGTGGGCAGGAGTTAAGGTGCAGTCTGAGGGAAGGGTTCAATAGGGGAGAACAATCAGGAATATTAAAATTTCTGCACCAAAAATCGACCTATGGTAACACAAGGAACTAGGAACCTTCAAGAAACAATTCGCATACTTGAACTGAGGGAACATGGGAGTAAACTTCTTGCTTACTATACTTAGACTGGGATTTCCCAGGGCATTAAGCCAAGGTTTTCCTCTTCCCTGGGAAAACCACTCCCTACAGTTTGACCTCCAACAATGGATGGCTGTATAAGAAACACAGCACAGCTCTCCCAGCCCCACAGGTGTGGAGGGGGCAGCAGAGGCAGCCCCTGCCCTGCCCAGCACCTCTCCTGCCCCAGGCAGACTCACCTTAGCAATGGGGAACAAATCCACAAACACCCTGATGCATCCAAAGGAGATCCCTTTATTGTAGAAATCGCACCGTTTATACACCTTTCTTCTCTACCCGACATAACTGAAACTAAATCAAGACCCAACAGAACTCAACAGGGGTAAGACACCCATTGGCTGGCCCAGCTGCAGGACTGCTGCCCACGCGTTCCACCATCCAATCACCTTTCTGCTCATACGCTGTCCACATGTTCTTCCATCCAATCACCCTTCTGCTCATATGCTGTCCACGCATCCTTCCATCCAATCACCTTTCTGCTCATATGCTGTCCACATGTCCTTCCATCCAATCACCTTTCTGCTCATACGTTGTCCACGCATCCTTCCATCCAATCACCTTTCTGCTCATATGCTGTCCACATGTCCTTCCATCCAATCACCTTTCTGCTCATACTCTGTCCATGCGTTCCAAATCCAATCACCTTTCTGCTCATACGCTGTCCACATGTCCTTCCATCCAATCACCTTTCTGCTCATATGCTGTCCACGCATTCCACCATCCAATCTCCTTTCTGCTCAAACACCTCCACGCGTTCCACCATCCAATCACCTTTCTGCTCATATGCTGTCCACGCATTCCACCATCCAATCTCCATTCTGCTCATACACCTCCACGCATTCCACCATCCAATCACCTTTCTGCTCATACACCATCCACGCATTCCACCATCCAATCTCCGTTCTGCTCATACACCTCCACGCGTTCCACCATCCAATCACCATTCTCCTCATATGCTGTCCACGCATTCCACCATCCAATCTCCGTTCTGCTCATACACCTCCACGCGTTCCACCATCCAATCACCATTCTCCTCATATGCTGTCCACGCATTCCACCATCCAATCTCCGTTCTGCTCATACACCGTCCACGCATTCCACCATCCAATCACCATTCTCCTCATATGCTCTCCACGTGTCCCTCCAGCCTCACTTCCAGCTGACCCTCTCCTCACTCGCAGCTGCCTCTCACCCCTCATCCAACCTTCCACCATCCAGCCTGCAGCCGCGCCTTTCCCTCTGGGCCTTCTGGTGAGAAGAGAGGTCCCCTGAGCTGTCCCTGCAGAGATGTGAGTGTCACGGAGGATTCTCAATGGGACAATGGCTGAGAGCTGTCCCAGAGGGAAGGTGAGAGGTACCTAGACCTCTCACCATGGGAAGAAGATATGCACTCACACATCTCTCAATGGAATGATATCTCAGAGGTATCCCAGCGGGACGGTGAGAGGTATCAAGATCATGGACATTATGAGGAAGAGATGTTTTGGGACAATTTAGGACAACCAGACAAATAAATTTGGCCTCTTTCAGAGCTTCTCTCTGCCCCTCAATTATTTGGTAGTTCTACTTTTGGAAAAGATCTGTTATTTACTTATGGATTCTTAACTAATCTTCTTCTATACTCCTTCTTCTTCCTACTCTTCTATTCCTTTTCTTCTCTGTATTTTAAAATTCAAATTCTTATTAGTCTTCTATGCATATTTAAATTCAAATTCATATTCTAATATACCCTTGTACTTCTATATTTAAAAATTCTTACTCCTTATTCTTATTCTTATTCTTATTCTTATTCTTATTCTTATTCTTATTCTTATTCTTATTCTTATTCTTATTCTTATTCTTATTCTACATCTATTTATTTTTAAGATTCTTATTCCTATTACTATTCTTTTTCTTCTACGCTTTTTAAAAGTAGTCTTGCTCTTATTCTTGTATCACTGTCTTCTTTGTCTTCTTTGCTTTCTTTATCTTCATCACCTTTGTTGTCTCCTTGGTCCTTGGCATTTTTATCATATTTGTCTTTGTTGACTTCATCTTCTCTGCCTTCATCATCCTTCATTATCTCCTTCCTCTTCTTTGTTGTCCTTGTTTTCATGTTGCTCATCTTCCTCTTCCCGTTTGTGCCCAGCTCCCGTTGGTGTTGGCAGCCCCATGAGCCGCACTCCTGCGGGGAGGGAGGCTCTGGGAGCAATCCCCGCTGTCGGTGCCCTGGCTTTTACTCCTCCGGCCGTGGCCTCATGCAGGAAGCCCGGAACAGCGCCCGCAGCGCCCGCAGCGCCCGCCTGAAGCGGGAGGGACGTTTCCTGGGGGCAGGCGGCTGCCCGCGGAGGGCCTGGGCTCCCAGCGGGTCAGGCCCGGGGCTGGGGGGGCCGTGCGGGGCAGGCACCGGGCTCTCTTCCCTTCCGCCTGTGACTGCTGATGGTACTTCTACAGCCAGGCATCGCTGAAGGGCACAGACTTCTGTCATCTGCTGCCTCAGTGCCTGGCTCAGGATCTCCCTGTTGATGCTCTGCTCCCCGTCTAGTGAAGTCAGGCTGCTGGCCGGGGTGGTGGAGGCGACACTGCGTGGGCTTTGTGTCCCTGTTGATGGCGCCTCATCACTGACCACACAAGGTGCCTCTTCTGCCTGGGACGCGAGAAGCTCGGGAGGCTCCTCCTCCTCAGTAGCTCCGGTCGGGGAGGCAGCTGCCAGCTCGGTGACCATGGGACTCCATAGGGCAGGAGAGGCACTGGGCAGGGCACGGGCTGACTCTGCTGTCTCCTCTGTGCCCACACACCTGGAACAGCTGGGTCCCTCCAGGGGCTCCGCGTCATCCACCAAGCCCAAGGGTTTGTTCCAGATGTTGTCCTGGATGCCAGCTTCCCCTTGGGACACCTCCTGAGCTCCACAGTGCTTCCCTTTGGAAAGCACTTCGTCATCGTCACTGGAAAGAAGAATTGACATGGCGTCCAACAGGTCTTGCCATTGGTCCTCCACATCATCACTGCACCATTCCAGAGGGGACTGTCTTTGACGTCTGACAGCTTGGTCCTCTTCCTCCTCCTCAGCACCATAATTGTTGGGGAAATGGACTACCAGCCATTCCAGCACCTTCAGATATCGCGACACTCCCTGCCGTTCTGGCAGTTCACATGACGAGCTTGAATGGCTGTCCATGCCACCGAGCAGGGCCCTCCTTACCAGCTCTATGTCCTCATCTTCCCAAAGGGAGAGATCTTCATCCTCATCTTCTTCGCAATGGGAGACCTCTTCATCCTCATCTTCTTCCCAATGGGAGAGCTCTTCGTCCTCATCTTCTTCCCACTGGGAGAGCTCTTCGTCCTCATCTTCTTCCCAATGGGAGAGCTCTTCGTCCTCATCTTCTTCCCAATGGGAGAGCTGTTTGTTGCCATTTTCTTCCCATGGGGACATTTCTCCAACATCACAGTCCTCCCCAAACTTCAGCTCTGGGTCATGTTTGACATCTAATGGGGAGAGCTTCTCATCCTCCTCATTATCCCCTTGGGACAGCTCTTTGTCACTGTCACTCTCCCCTTGGGACAGCTCTTTTTCATGCTTCCCTTCACCCAGGGACAGCTCCTTGTAACTCTTGTTGTCCCCTTGGGAGAGCTGATTGTTATCTTCCAGTGGGAACAGCTCCCGGTCACTCGTGCTGTCCTCTGAACCGGCCTCAATGGCCTCTTCCACTTCAGACAGCTCCTTATCAGTCAGGCTGTTCCCTGAAATGATCACGATGTCCTCTGCCACAGGGGACAGCTCCTGGTCACTTCTGCTGTCCCCTGAAATGACCACAATGTCCTCTTCCACTGAGGACAGCTTCTCGTCATTCAGGCTGTCTCCTGTAAATGACGACGATGGTGTCTTGCACTGGGGACAGCTCCTCTTCATTTGGGCTGTCCCCAGAAGCGACCTCTTGCACTGAGGACAGCTCCTGGTCACTTCTGCTGTCCCCTGAAACGACCACGATGTCCTCTTCCACAGAGGACAGCTCCTGGTCATTTGGGCTGTCCCCTGAAATGACCATGATGTCCTCTTCCACTGAGGACAGCTCCTCGTCAATCATACTGTCCCCTGGAATGACCTCAATGGCCTCTTCCACTGAGGACAGCTCCTGCTCACTTCTGCTGTCCTGTGTAACCTCCTCGATGGCTTCTTGCACTGGGGACATTTTGTCATCACTTGTTCTGTCCCCTGATGTGCCCACAATGGCCTCCTCCACTTGGGACAGGTCCTCATCACTCAGGCTGTCCTCTGAAATGACCTCAATGGCCTCTTCCATTGAGGACAGCTCCTCATCATTCGGGCTGTCCCCTGCAATGACCCCAATGGCCTCTTGCACTGGGGACAGCTCCTCGTCACTTGTACTGTCCCCTGATGTGACCGCGATGGCCTCCTCTGCTGGGGACAGCTCCTCGTCAATTAGGCTGTCTCCTGAAATTACCTCAACAGCCTCTTGCATTGGGGACAGCTCCTGGTCACTTGCGCTGTCCCCTGAAGAGACCCCAATGGCCTCTTCCACATCGGACAGCACTGGCTCAGTGTCGCTCTCCCCTGGAGAGAGCTCGATGGCCTCTTCTACTGGGGACAGCTCATCGCAGCTTGTGCTGTCCACTGGAAAGGGCTCCCTGGCATCTGCCACTGGGGACAGCTCCTGGTCACTCCTGCTGTCCCCTTGAAAGAGCTCGATGTCTTCAGTTGCTTCAGAGAGCTCATGTTCACTGCCATTTTCCCTTTGGGACAGCTCATCGTTACTCTTTTTCTCCAGTGCCATATCCTTGAGGCTGCTCTCCACAGCACGAGCCCCCGAGGGGATGGGCGGCAAAGGCTGCAGCTGCCAGCTCAGGGACACACGGCCTGTGCCCTCGTGGGCCACCCTGAGCGGGGACAAGGACACCCTGGGCACGGGGCCGTGTGCCTGCCAAGGACAGGTGTGGTCGGGATACGCAAAGCAATCACACGGAGACAAGAGATTTTCGCAGGGCAGAGAGTTCCTCCGAGCGAGCTCAAGGCTGAGCCAAGCCCAGAGCCCCTCTGCCTGTTTATTTCTTACTTTTTATACATTTGTGGGTCTGGCTGTGGATTGGCTTCTGGAGCTTTCACCCCTCAGCCGAATGGCCAGACCAGCTGTCAGTTACAATTGTTTTCAGGTTAGGAATATGCAAACAAAGGACAGAGAGTGAAAAACAAAGGATTTGTTTATGTTACTTGTGTGAGAAAAAGGTAGAAACTGCTCCTAATATTGTGCAGTAGCTAAAAGGTCTGACTCCATTTTATGAACAATCAAAAGGCTTTAAAAAACTCAGGAAAACCGGGGTGACAGACAGGGGCTGCAGGGCTGCGGCCCCTTCTCCCCTGCGCTCCCCAGCTTTGTGCCCCGGCGCTGAGTGTCCCTGGGGCTCACCAGGCAGGGCAGTGCTGGCAGCCGTGGCAGCAGTGGCAGTGATGGCAGTGGTAGCAGCCTGTCCCCAAGGAGGGACAGGGCCGGGCTCCGGCTGCCCTGCGGCTGCCTGAGCTGCACCTGTGGGAGATTGAGGTTTTCAGCATTTTTGTGTCCCACCTTTGTCTACCTGAGGTGCAGGGCTGGCAGCTTGATGGGCATCACTGAGGAGCAGGAGGATGACGAGGAGGCGTGGGATGGAGATGGCTCCCTTGGCAGGGCAAAGGTCCTGGCCCTCTCCATCCACTGGCCTCTCCTTCCGGCGTCATCACTCTCCCTTTGCCTCCTCTGCAGGCTCAGAAGTTGCCCTTGGGCGGGCTGGGAGTTGGGCTTCCCTTTCTCCTTGTTCATCCTCTCAATAATTTCTGTCTTCCTCTAGCACAGACAGAACCAGGGAGCTGCTTCCTCCTCAGAGAGTGGCTCTCCTGGGACTGAGCACCCCGGGCTCTGTGCCCGTTGGATACCCTCAGGCTCCAGGGCGGGGCTCCCTGATGTCACAAGGCTCTCTGGCCACCACCACGTCCCACATCACCAAGGGATCCCCACACCAAGCGCCCGTGTCACAAAGGGCCACCCCCGGCACCCCGACAAGAGCGGAGCAGGCAGGAACCGGCACGGAGCAGCGCCCGCACTTGTGGCCTCGTGGCCCCGGCTGTGCCCAGGGCCCTGAGGGGCTTTGGCCGCGCTCCCACACGGCAGCCCCAGCCCCACAGGGCAGAGCCCTGGGTTTGCAGCCTGCGCTGTCCAGGGCACGAGCAATTGGCCGCACAGACGTGCCAGGGACTCGTGGGCAGCGGCTCCACGAGCCGCGCGAGGCCGGGCACCTCGGGGCTCCGCCAAGGCCCCGGGGCCGTTCCTCGGGGCTCCGCCCGGGGCACCGGGGCCGTCCCTCGGGGCTCTGCCCGGGCACCGGGCCTGTCCCTCGGGGCCCCGCCCGGGCACTGGGGCTCCTCACCGCCTTTAGCGATGGCAGCCAGGGGCCCCGAGCGCAGCCTCGGCGCCTTTGCCGTGGCCGGGAGGCTGAGCGGGGCAGGGCCAGCACGCAAGGACGGGGCCATCCACAGGCACCTGCACCCGCTGCACAAGCGGCAGCTTCGAGCGCTTCCACAAGGCCGGGGGCCGGCTGCTGCTCCCGGCCCGGGGCAGTGCCCCAGGCACCGGCTCCCGCGGCTCTCCGCTCGCCTCTGCGGCGCCACGGGCACAGAGCCCGGGCCCGGGGCTCGGTGGCTGCTGCCAGCGGGGCGCTGCCGAGGGCTCCCCGCCCGCCGGGGCCGGGCCCGGGCGCTGAGGGAGCGGCGCCGCCATCGCTGCCGCCCTCAGGGGCTCTGAGGGGAGCGCGGCTCCCGCCAGCCCCGCTCCGCCCCTGAGGGCAGCACGAACACGGAGCACAGACACACGGCGCTCAACGCTGTGTCCGTGCCCTTCCACATGCACCGGGACAGCGGCCCGAAGGGATGGGCTCGGCTGCGGCAGCATCGCCACACGGCTGCCCCAGCGCCAAATCCCCTGTGCAGGTACCGGGGCCGGGGCTGTGCCGTGGGACACGAAACACTCCGGGTTCAGTCTCCTCGGGAGAAAGAAACGAGTGTTTGATGCTATTTGGGAAAAGGTATCTACTTTCGATGGCACTAGGCTGTTACACTTGGCATTCAAAAGGATAATAAATAATAAAAAGAAATAATTATGAATGTGTGCCGGTGAAAAGGCATAAAAAGGGAGTTATAAGCAACATTTCTACTGACAAAAGATTTAGGAAAAGAAAAACTACACCTGAAAAAGCCTTTCATCTGCAATTTTGTCACTGGTTGTTCCTCTCATCAGCTTTATTTTGGAAACATGGAAGCAAAACTGAGCAGCATCAAGGAAACAACAGCTGGGTACAAGGCTTCAGGATCAGTGTGGAAGAACTGGAGGAGTCACACGCTTCAAGACGTGTGAGTGCATGTGCACAAAAGCACCTCTCCTTTCTGAGGCTGCATCGCAGCATGCAAAGACTAAAAATCAAAGTTGCTCCTGATCTAACAGTAAAAATGCCTCTTGTGCAGATTCCTGCAGCAACCAACTTAGTGACCATGAAACAATATTGGATTCCAGAAGCTGGGAGTTGGGCTACACTTTCTTGTTGTCCACGTCTTCATCCTAAATTCTTCATCCTGTTACTCTTCTTTAATATATTTGAAATTTCTTATTTTTATTGCTCATCTACTATGCATAATTGAATTTCTATCATTCTTCATCTTTATTTTCTTAATCTTTGTCTTCTCCATGGTCTTTGCCATCTTCAGCACCTTCTTAGTGTTTGTCTCATTCATCCGCATCTTCCACTTCCCGTTTGTGCCCAGCTCCCGTTGGTGTTGGCAGCCCCATGAGCCGCACTCCTGCGGGGAGGGAGGCTCTGGGAGCAATCCCCGCTGTCGGTGCCCTGGCTTTTACTCCTCCGGCCGTGGCCTCATGCAGGAAGCCCGGAACAGCGCCCGCAGCGCCCGCAGCGCCCGCCTGAAGCGGGAGGGACGTTTCCTGGGGGCAGGCGGCTGCCCGCAGAGGGCCTGGGCTCCCAGCGGGTCAGGCCTGGGGCTGGGGGGGCCGTGCGGGGCAGGCACCGGGCTCTCTTCCCTTCCGCCTGTGACTGCTGATGGTACTTCTACAGCCAGGCATCGCTGAAGGGCACAGACTCCTGTCATCTGCTGCCTCAGTGCCTGGCTCAGGATCTCCCTGTTGATGCTCTGCTCCCCGTCTAGTGAAGTCAGGCTGCTGGCCGGGGTGGTGGAGGTGACACTGTGTGGGCTTTGTGTCCCTGTTGATGGCGCCTCATCACTGACCACACAAGGTGCCTCTTCTGCCTGGGACGCGAGAAGCTCGGGAGGCTCCTCCTCCTCAGTAGCTCCGGTCGGGGAGGCAGCTGCCAGCTCGGTGACCATGGGACTCCATAGGGCAGGAGAGGCACTGGGCAGGGCACGGGCTGACTCTGCTGTCTCCTCTGTGCCCACACACCTGGAACAGCTGGGTCCCTCCAGGGGCTCCGCGTCATCCACCAAGCCCAAGGGTTTGTTCCAGATGTTGTCCTGGATGCCAGCTTCCCCTTGGGACACCTCCTGAGCTCCACAGTGCTTCCCTTTGGAAAGCACTTCGTCATCGTCACTGGAAAGAAGAATTGACATGGCGTCCAACAGGTCTTGCCATTGGTCCTCCACATCATCACTGCACCATTCCAGAGGGGACTGTCTTTGACGTCTGACAGCTTGGTCCTCTTCCTCCTCCTCAGCACCATAATTGTTGGGGAAATGGACTACCAGCCATTCCAGCACCTTCAGATATCGCGACACTCCCTGCCGTTCTGGCAGTTCACATGACGAGCTTGAATGGCTGTCCATGCCACCGAGCAGGGCCCTCCTTACCAGCTCTATGTCCTCATCTTCCCAAAGGGAGAGATCTTCATCCTCATCTTCTTCGCAATGGGAGACCTCTTCATCCTCATCTTCTTCCCACTGGGAGAGCTCTTCGTCCTCATCTTCTTCCCACTGGGAGAGCTCTTCGTCCTCATCTTCTTCCCAATGGGAGAGCTCTTCGTCCTCATCTTCTTCGCAATGGGAGACCTCTTCGTCCTCATTTTCTTCCCACTGGGAGAGCTCTTCGTTCTCATCTTCTTCCCAATGGGAGAGCTGTTTGTTGTCATTTTCTTCCCATGGGGACATCTCTTCAACATCACAGTCTTCCCCCGTCCACAGCTCTGGGTCATGTTTGACATCTAATGGGAAAAGCTTCTCATCCTCCTCGTTATCCCCTTGGGACAGCTCTTTGGCACTGTCACTCTCCCCTTGGGACAGCTCTTTTTCATGCTTCCCTTCACCCAGGGACAGCTCCTTGTAACTCCTGTTGTCCCCTTGGGAGAGCTGATTGTCATCTTCCAGTGGGAACAGCTCCCGGTCACTCGTGCTGTCCTCTGAACCAGCCTCAATGGCCTCTTCCACTTCAGACAGCTCCTTATCAGTCAGGCTGTTCCCTGAAATGATCACGATGTCCTCTGCCACAGGGGACAGCTCCTGGTCACTTCTGCTGTCCCCTGAAATGACCACAATGTCCTCTTCCACTGAGGACAGCTCCTGGTCATTTGGGCTGTCCCCTGAAATGACCATGATATCCTCTTCCACTGAGGACAGCTCCTCGTCATTTGGGCTCTCCTCTGGAATGACCACGATGGCCTCTTCCACTGGGGACAGCTCCTGGTCACTTCTGCTGTCCCCTGAAATGACCATGATGTCCTCTTCCACTGAGGACAGCTCCTTGTAACTCAGGCTGTCCCCTGGAATGACCTCAATGGCCTCTTCCACTGAGGACAGCTCCTGGTCACTTCTGCTGTCCTCTGGAATGATCTCAATGGCCTCTTCCACTGAGGACAGCTCCTAGTCACTTCTGCTGTCCTCTGGAATGATCTCAATGGCCTCTTCCACTGAGGACAGCTCCTGGTCACTCCTGCTGTCCCGTGTAACCTCCTCAATGGCCTCTTGCACTGGGGACATTTTGTCATCACTTGTTCTGTCCCCTGATGTGCCCACAATGGCCTCCTCCACTTGGGACAGCTCCTCGTCAATCATGCTGTCCCCTGCAATGACCTCAATGGCCTCTTCCACTTAGGACAGCTCCTGGTCACTTCTGCTGTCCCGTGCAACCACCTTGATGGCCTCTTGCACTGGGGACAGCTCCTTGTCACTTGTACTGTCCCCTGATGTGACCTCGATGGCCTCCTGTGCTGGGGACAGCTCCTCGTCAATTAGGCTGTCTCCTGAAATTACCTCAACAGCCTCTTGCATTGGGGACAGCTCCTGGTCACTTGCGCTGTCCCCTGAAGAGACCCCAATGGCCTCTTCCACATTGGACAGCACCGGCTCAGTGTCGCTCTCCCCTGGAGAGAGCTCGATGGCCTCTTCTACTGGGGACAGCTCATCGCAGCTTGTGCTGTCCACTGGAAAGGGCTCCCTGGCATCTGCCACTGGGGACAGCTCCTGGTCACTCCTGCTGTCCCCTCGAAAGAGCTCGGTGTCTTCAGTTGCTTCAGAGAGCTCATGTTCACTGCCATTTTCCCTTTGGGATAGCTCGTCGTTACTCTTTTTCTCCAGTGCCATATCCTTGAGGCTGCTCTCCGCAGGACAAGCCCCTGAGGGGATGGGCGGCAAAGGCTGCAGCTGCCAGCTCAGGGACACACGGCCTGTGCCCTCGTGGGCCACCCTGAGCGGGGACAAGGACACCCTGGGCACGGGGCCGTGTGCCTGCCAAGGACAGGTGTGGTCGGGATACGCAAAGCAATCACACGGAGACGAGAGATTTTCGCAGGGCAGAGTTGTTCCTCCGAGCGAGCTCAAGGCCGGGGGCCGGCTGCTGCTCCCGGCCCGGGGCAGTGCCCCAGGCACCGGCTCCCGCGGCTCTCCGCTCGCCTCTGCGGCACCACGGGCACAGAGCCCGGGCCCGGGGCTCGGTGGCTGCTGCCAGCGGGGCGCTGCCGAGGGCTCCCCGCCCGCCGGGGCCGGGCCCGGGCGCTGAGGGAGCGGCGCCGCCATCGCTGCCTCCTCGGTGAACTCAGCTCCCCCGCGGCTTTGTCCCGGCTGGGGAATGAGGAGAGCACGGGAAAGACTCGTGTTTCTCATCCCCTTCCTCACCACAACCTCCAGGTTTCAGGCAAAGATAATTCTGAGGGGTTATCGGCCTCCAGCAATAAAGGAAGCAGGGACTGACCTGCCTTTACCAAAGTCTGCCTGTCTGGGGTCAAGAGTGCAAAAGACTCATTTGCACTTGTGTCTAACAATGCAAAAATTTATTTGCGGTTCCAATGGGTTCCATTTATCTCTTTGTCCAGGGGAAAAGCACCTCTGAAGCTTTAAGAGGGATTTCTGCTCTGGGTAATGCTCCGTCCACAAGCTATCCCGTTAAAACACGGTGGTTATTGCCCATGATTTTTGAATATTTAACACATTTTTTAATCCATACAGGCTGTTTTGCAGGATGCCAAACTTATAAAAAGTTTCCCCTTTAACTGAAAATAGAACTTTTTAAAAGGCCACATTCACAAATAATTAGAGCAGAACCACTGCATTTGCAGCCAAATCTGAATCAGAAACATCCCTGTTTTTTGTTGTTGTTGGTTTGTGGGGTTTTTTGTTGTTTGTTTTTTGTTTGTTTTTGTGTTTTTGTTTGTTTTTGTTTGTTTGTTTGTTTTGTTTTGTTTTGTTTTTTGTTTTTTAAATTACCACATGGGTCTTTCCATGTTTCAGCCTGAGAAGATTTTATGGTTGCAGTTCAAAATCAGAGTTTTTCCCTTTTGTTTCTCTGTAACTCGGGAAGAACTGACTAGGAGTTATCAACCTGTGTTTCGTGGAAAATGAGACATGAACTCCACTACAAACTCACCCTGATGGAGCACTTTGGGAAGAACTTTTAGATTTGGTCAGGAAGTGCTTGATTTTGTACCTGGCCCTCTGCAGATTGAGAAGAGCAGATGAAATAATCAATTCAGACACATTTATTTGGAAATTAAAGATGCTTTTGCCACTGAAATTTGAGACTGCAAGAAATCAGCACTTGTTTCAAAATGGAAAATGCACTTTTCCTTTCCAAATGGGAGAGGTGTGGCTGAATCAAATCCATTCTCCAGTGCTAATATAGAAATTAGCTTTTAGTAGAATCATCTCTGCAGCACTCCCCACCCTTTTCTTCCCCTCTCTCTGTCTGAAATGACCACAATATCCTAAATTAACACTGAACTCATTCAAACCACACATTTAGCTGTTGTCTTGCCTTCAGTTTTCTTCTCTCATCCCCATCCTGCTGCTGCTTCTTAACACTCTCTTGGAAATTATTGAACTCTCAGTTGGCTCTGGAGCAGCACTTCAGAAAGAAAGTAGTCTGGCACACATTTTATTGTGATTTTTTCTGTTAGATTTTCCATGAAATCACAGAAGTTTTGGGTCGGAAGGGACCTTAAAGGTCATCCAGTTCCACCTGGACACCTTCCACTGTCCCAGGTTGCTCCAAGCCCCGTCCAACCTGGCTCTGAAGGTTTTGGATGAGGAATAGCAACAATTCTCTGCACCTGTCACAGCTCTGCCTCCCCACCAGCACCCAAAAGCAGGGAAAAAAGGAGGAAAATTCACATCCACAGTAGTTAAATAAACATGGAATCCTGCACCAAAACACTGGCCGTGAAACTCCTCCACCTCCAGTTTCATGCCTGAGGTTTGTCTGCCTAATTAGCCAACATGGAAGTTTGGCTTTTTCGTGCTTCCCCTTGGGACAAGTTTGGCTTTAAGTCCAAATCTTGTGGTCACTCTCACTGTGTTTCCCTCAGAGCTGTGCTGCTGTGGCTGTCTTAAAATATGTGGAGTTTTAAAGGAGTAAAAAAACAACACCACCACCCCCCCCCAAAAAAAAAAAACCACCAACCAACAAAAAACCCACAAAAAAACCCACCAGAAAACAACCGATTTTATTTTTTATTATACAAGGAGAGAAAAGTTTTTCCTGGCATCCTCCTTGGAAAGGCTTGAGTGGGGTTGTGTGTGTACAGTTACATGTGAATGTGTTTGTGACCGTTTAGAGGGAACCTCGTGGGATAAGTAAAAAGTGGAAAATACAATCTCAAACCAGGAAAAATCAGGGAAAATCTGCGGTGTTGCCCGGAGATGTTGTGGATTTCCCATCCCTGGTAGTGCCCGAGGCCAGCTTGGACAGCAACCTGGGATAGTGGAAGGTGGAATGGGATGGGCTTTAAGGTCTCTTCCAACCCAAATCATTCTGGGATTCTATGGATGGCCCTCCTGCAGCATCCGTGGCTGTGCCCTCAACCTGCCCCCAGTCTTCAGCACACAGATTTCCAGTCCTATCCCCTTAAAATAACTCCTCTCCCTGTGTTTATCTTGGCCTGGGTGGCTCAGAAACATCCTCTGTTTTTTTCCTAATAATAATAAAAAAAATGACTGCACACGAAACGTGTGACAGAGCATTTGTCTTCAAAACCCTCTCCGAGTTCCAGCACGAGCTGTTTACTCCCTTTACCCCAGTGAAAAACAGCAGCTGGTTGGTTTGATGGGTTTTTGGTTGTTTTTTTTTTTTGGAGGGGGTTGTTTGTTGTGGGTTGTTGTCTTTGTCAGGCGTTTAACAGTATTTTATCTGCAACAGGAAACCAGGGTTACAGTTAGGTCAGGTTGTAGAGTCTCCCAGATCGCCGAGGAAAACAATAAACACGCAGACGGCAAAGCCTTGGAAAAGGAGGAGGGAAGTGTTGCCTCCATAAAGAATAAATCAAGTGGTTTTTCCAGGAAAGAGCAAAGGGAATGTTTGGGGGTGCCAGAGGGATTTCAGGCATGACAGGGAGCAAGGACCGGAGCTCATGTGCAGCTCCACGAGTGAATCATCAGATCAGGGAATCATGGAATGGTTTGGGCTGGAGGGACCTTGAAACCCATCCGGTTCCACCCCTGCCGTGGACAGGGACACCTTCCACTGTCCCAGGCTGCTCCAAACCCCATCAAACACCTCCGGAGTTCGTTTGGGACGAGGGGAGAGGGACGGTGGGAGACGGAGAGTTGTTGGCAAGGCCCAAATTCCTCCCCAGCACCCTCTGAAACCAAGGAATGTTCCTTCCTCCTTCAAAGTTGGGGTGAATCCAGCATCCTGAGGAGGGAGCCAAGGCTCCGTCGGTTCGGAGTTCAGGCATTTAATCCCTTACAAACTGTTGGAAAAGGAAGAGAGCTGTTCCCTTCCGTGCCTATCCCGCCTCCCTAAAACCAGGATAGGGACGCTGTGCCCGGAGTGGGAAAAGCCGACTCAAACAGCGCCTAGAAGCGAAGCTGTCAGCGGTGAAGGGAGGAGGCGGCATCGTTTTTGGGGCTGAACATCCCTGAAAGCAGCCCGGCTCATCGATCCCGGAGTTAATCACCCGGCTAATGAGGTGGAGATGTGGCAGAGCTGATAACGGACCTGGTGAAGGAGCTAACAAGGGAAAGTACTGATAACTTATCTCAAGCTGCGGAGGTGCCGCGGCAGCCTGGGACAACTGACTGACACTTCATCCCGCAAAAAACCCGGTCCCAGTTTGTAACGGGAGAGTCTTTAAACATCCCTTTCACAGAGATTCCTCCCAGGAGCGCGGAATTCCCTTGAGAATGAACCCAAGCTTAGCCCCCTTTCCTTGGTCTGGGTGAATGTCATCAGCCTCTACACAATAATCGGTATATTAATTTAATTAATCGTTATATTAGTTTAATTGCTTGAATGCACTGAACTCTGTTAGTGGTTATAGCTACTACTCTGTATTAAATCATTCTGATTATGGTTTTAAGTCTAACCGTCGTCATAATATCTTATTTTTATAAAAATATATTGGGGTTGCCATTTTTAATCCTGAGGGACAAAATTGTATAAAAAATTCAGTTGCATCTATATAATAATTTAGATATAAACTATTGATTAAGTCTGGGGCTAACATTGGGTCCAGGTTCACCCAGAGAGTCCTCTCTGAGAAGGAGTTTAGAAAGCCAGGGGCTGATTTCTGCACCTCAATTCTGACAAATTTCGTCTGAAGCTCTCATTCTGCCTGTGTCACCAGTGGTGATATTCAATTTTTGTGGTAAAAATAACTAAAAGAAACACCACTTTACACCAAACCAAGCACGGTCAGTGCCAAAGGTGATGTTTTCAGGCAGTTTCCATGTCAAGGATTTGTGGAGAGCAATGAAGCCTGAGCCTCCTCCAGACTGAACCCCCTCAGTGACACCTCAGGAAACTTGGAATGTCAGGACTGTGGAGCCCTCCAAGGCTGGGCTGCATAAACAGGGAATAAAGCAATGATTTGTTTTGATTTTTATCCTTATGTGCTTTGCCTGTAGATTTATCACCCAAGTTCTCAGTGTCTCTATTGCCGTGGAATAATCACAGGTGTTTATTGGAGTTAATTCAGTGTATCCACGAGGAATTGTAGTGATATAACCTGAATTTTATTGGATAATGGCTTAAAACCCACTAATAACTTGTTATTTTTCACCAGAAGATGACAGCTTCCTCAGCAACCCAATCTTGGTAAAGAAGAATTTACTTCACCAAAATATCCTAAATTTTACACTACCACCAGTGCCACAGTTTGTACATTACCAAACCCACCAGGATGTTCCTCAGGATTCCAGATTCCGTTTTCCTGGAAGCTGGGGCCAGAATTGCTTGAGACATTTGATTTTCCTCATGGAAATTCCTCATTTCTGTGCTGCAGAGTCTAGAACATTCCTGATGGCTTCAGTGCCTCCGTTTTTGTTCAGGCCACAAGAAAAAAGAAAACACAGCTGGGCTCCACCTCTTCGCAGTAGGGAGCATTTGGCTGCATGATACAAATTATTTTCTACCTGATCCTTGCATGGGTCAAACACCTGGAAAATAATTTTGAGTAATTTTTAATATTTAAAAAAGTATTCTTAAATTTAAAATGATTTTTAAATATTTTAAAATCATTTTAAAGGCTTTCTTCTAAGACTGTTTTTGGAGTTTCATGGACATTCATGGAATGCCAGAATGGTTTGGATGGGACCTTGAAGCCCATCTCGTTCCAACCCCTTGCCATGGGGTTTTCCGTCATCCCAGGTTGCTCTGGGTGTATTTGGAGCTGGAATTATTTCCATGGGGAGCCAAGACTTTGCCCATGAGATTCATCCCAGGTGTGGAAGGATGGAGGGAGGGATGCTCTCCCTCCACTCCTGGGGCTGTTTCAGGTGCCCCAGGGTCTCTTCTTGGATTTTTCTGGATCTGAGCTGTTCCTCCAACTTCTCAGCACAATTCCCTGACAGGAGGGGCAGTGAGGGGGGGTCGAGCTCTGCTGCCCTGGAAAGGGAAAGGAGGAGAGGAAATGGCACCAGAGCAGGCTCAGGGTGGGGATTGGGAGAGAAAATTTCCCTGGCACAGCGGTCAGGCCTTGGGATGAGCTGCCCAGGGAGGTTTGCAGTCACTGGAATTGTCCCAGAGGAGTCTGGATGTGGCCCTTGGGGACAGGGTTTGGGGTGCTGCTGGTGGCACTGGGTGATCCTGAAGGTCTCTTCCAGCCTTGATGTTTCTGGTATTCTGGGACCTGACCTGAAGCCTGGTTAGGCTCTGCCAGAGCCCTCATGTCCTGGGATGGAAGAGCCAGGGTTCAGCTCCTGGTGCTGATCCCCTGGACTTCTGGAAATCCTCTTGCCACAGCACCAAGGCAGGTGGAAGTTTGGTTTCTCAGAGGTGCCAAAGCTCCTGAAACTCAGAAGATTGCTAAAGCCTGCAGCTTATTTGTGCTGAATTGAGTGGAGTGGTTTCCACAGGGGTGGGAACCACTGGGAATCCCTGCTGCCACATCCTCAGGGAACTGACCAGGATTTGGGGCTGATGGGGCACTTCTTGTCCTGTCACTGGGATTTAAAGATGCAGAAATGCCTGGAAGGAATCTTAGGCATAATTTACCATTTGGAAAGGGCTTTAGGGTCCCCAAGCCCTACAAAAGCGTGTTGCAAAATACAACATAAAGCTTTAAAACGCGAGTTGGTTTGAAGTGTAGCTCAGCTTAACAGAGACCATTTAATATCCCACATCCTCGGTTACTTTACCCCAATTCCACGTTGGCATTCCCTGCTCCGTGTGTGTCTGGCTGTAATTCCCTCAGGGCAGGCACCTTTTCCCACTCAGCGTTTATTCCAGACTCATGAGGTGCTAATGGGATTCCCAGTACCTCCAAGGATGGAGATGCTGGAATTCCATATCTGCAAGAGAGATTTGTGAGACCTCTCCCATTTAGGAGAGGGGAATTTGCCTTATTATCCATGAAAAACTTTTTAATGAGGATTAGTAAAATTACCATCAAATTCTCTCTCTGACCCGGGAAGCCACAAGATTTGTTTATTAATTCCCAGCAAAGCCGAGTGTTTTCTGTCTGTCTTTAACTGGGAGAAAAGTAACATTAGGTATTGGGAACAGGCATTTGGGGATGTGATTTGGGGTGATGATGATGATGGCACTGGAAGAGCTTGGAGAAGACGTCTTTTCCAACCTTGATAAATCTGGGATAAGCTGAGAGGAAGGGGCAGAAGGACAGGACAGGGTGCCTCTGTCACCAGTTGTAAATTCCCTTTAAAACCATCCAATGGATCAGTTTCCTCCCACAAAACACGAGGATTTGGAAGATGGGCACAGCATTTCCCAGCTCCAGGGGGCTGTGGGTTTTCCAACCCCATTTGGAAAAGCTGTTTCCAATCCTGGTTATCCAAAGGTGTTCCCTCAAGAGCTGCACAGCCCCTGACTTTGACCATTTGAACACGTGCAGGACTTGATCCTCACATGTGGAGAAAATGGAGTTGGTGGGAATGCGAGAAGCTTCATGGAATCATGGAATGGCTTGGGTTAGAAGAGACCTTAAAGATGATCTCGTTCCAAACCCTGGGATACCTTCCACTATCCCAGGTTGCTCCAGCCTGGCCTTGGACTCTTCCAGGGATGGGGCAGTCTCAACCTGTGCCTGGTTTGGAGGTGAGGGAGGATCCAGTTGGGATCCAGATCCTCCAGATTCATGACTCTGCCCTGGGTGTGGGACGCTTACCCTGAGTTTGGTTTGAAGGCTCTTGGGTGTTTCCAAAAATCAAGAATCTTTAAATCACCAAAATTTTGGCAGGATGTGAGATCTCCTTCTTATCTCTGTAAGATAAGAGGCAGTTCCTCTGACTTGTGAAGCAGAACAAAAAAAAACCCAACCAAACAAAACAACAACAACAAAAACGAACCTCTGGGAATTATTCTCCTTGTTATTCCAGAGCAGGAATTAATGTTCCATGTTAGTTCTTGTTCTCTCTGCCATCCCACAAACAATTTTGCTCCTGGCTAATTAGGAAGCCAACAAGGAGTGAAACACCTGTGTGCTGGAAGAGTTTCCCAGGGGATCCATCCTCACTCCTCGTGGAGAACTGGAAGGGGAATCCATTAAAAAGAACAAGGATGGGGAGGGGGTGGGGGGGGAGAATCGATAATCTAATTAGAAAACATTATCTGAGGTAATGATGCCAATTAAAGAGCACTGCAGCCATTTCCAGGGCTTGGAGTGTCTGATGAGGGTGGGCACAAATCCTGCTCCCCCTGGCATGGGGCTGGCACCGAGCCCCGGCATTCCTTGGGGCTGTGCCGGGAATTGATGGGTGCCCAGGAGGGAATCCGAGGGGGGAAAACCTCTCTCCTGATCTTGGAAGGTTCAGGTGGGCACATGGCTTGAAGGTGAATGGGGAGAGGTTTTCAACACAGGTAAGAGAAACACCCCCCTCCAAACCCTTCCCAGCAACAGAGGAGTGCCCAGGGAGAACTGAGGAGAGGTTTGGGAGCACAGCTCCTTGCTGGGAAGGACCTGAAGCAGGGATTTAGGGAATTTTTGGTGGTGCCTGAGCCATTTGGTGCTCAGAAATGGAGGCAGTTTGCCTGCTCTCCTTACAGGACCAGAACTGCACGGAAGAAATCCCTTTTCCTTTCCTTGCAGCACCTCCACAGAATCCCAAGATTCCAAGGAGCTGTAACATCCTTGGGAAGACATCTGTTTTGTCCCTTGGCAGTCACACCAAAAACAGCTTCAAAATTTTTAATGTTTGAGGTGCCCCTGCCCACAAGAAGATGATTTTTAAGGTCTCTCTTTAAGGCAGGAACACTTTCCCTGATCCCAGGCTGCTCCAAGCCCCAGTGTCCAACCTGGCCTTGGACATTTCCAGGGATCCAGGGGCAGCCACAGCTGCTCTGGGCACCCTGTTTGGTTGTGATTAAATAAAACTAGAATTGTGTAAAATTTGCTAATGAGTATTTGTCATCAACCAGGAGCTTTTTATATTTTGAGGACTTTTCATTTTCTTGGTGCCGCTTGTCTTGTGCTTTTCTGATTTCCTTCTTTCCTTCAGCGGGAGAAGAGGAATGGAGCAAATGATGGGAATTGGGTTTATGGCTCTGGGGCTGCTCTTCCTTTTTCACACACTCTGCAAGGAAAGCTGCTGTAACTCGGAGTGTTTCATGTGAAATCCCAGGATCATCAAGGTGGGAAGAGCCCCTCAGGATCTCCCAGAGCCACCCCAGTGCCACCAGCATCACCCAAACCCTGTCCCCAAGGGCCACATCCGGACTGCTCCTGAGCACTGCCACAGACAGTGACTGCAAACCTCCCTGGGCAGCTCAGCCCAAGGCCTGAGCACTCTGACAGGGAAATTTTCTGTCCCAATCTCCACCCTGAGCCTGCCCTGGTGCGATTTGAGGCCATTTCCTCTCCTCCTTTCCCTTTCCAGGACAGAAAACTGGGCTAACCTGGCTCCACTCATGAGGTGAAATTGGTCAATAAATCCATGTTTTCAGGCTTAAAATCTTCATTTTGTCCTGTGGAAAAGTTTCTTTTTTCTCCACTCTTTATGGAATATTGTCAGGAGCTGGAAGTCTTGAGAGGGAGAACACCCTCCGCTGTGTTGCTCTATTCTTGTTTAAGTTATTTCTTCATTTTTATGGTTGGTTTGGTCATAGCTGAAGTTAAAAGCAATTTCCAGCATTCCAAATCCAAATCCCAGTTTTTCTCCCCCTATTCCTATAAATTCTCTTTTCAGCTGAAGTTTTCCCCTTGATCTTGAGCTTTAACACACTGGTAAACATTCACAATACACAGCAGAGAGATTCGGTTTAAGGAAACGCTTCCCGTGCTTGTGCTGTACAAGAAAACCGGGAATGTGGGGGTTTTCCTTGCTTCCAGATGTTCCTTCTTCTCTCTCCTTCCCTCCTTGCAGCTCCTCAGCTCCAGGGAAAGCAGCACTTTATCCTTTGCTCGTCCAAGGCTGCTGCTCCTCTCCCCTTCTTTTCCTCTCCCCGATGCTCATGGGGGAGGAAAGCACTTAAGGCTCTCTTTTGGGGCTGAGTTTCCATCCCTTTAATTTCCCTCTAAATTCTCCAGGATGCTAAAGGGGACCTGAGGGGGCTTCCCATAAATTAAAAGTGTTTTAGTGTTCATTAGACACCTCCTGTCCCCTCCTCTCTCTCTCCATCTCGTTGTGTTCTCATCAACGGATGAGGATTTGCAGGTGCTGCAGTGATGGTGTTTGGAGTCTTTCCTGCCCAGGAAAAACACACAGAATTCCAGACTCAGATGGGATTTCCCCATGGAAAGGGGGCTCAGGCCTTGGCAGGGGCTGCCCAGGGAGCTCTGCAGTGCCCATCCCTGCAGGTGGCACCTGGAGGTGGCACTCAGTGCTCTGGGCTGGGGACAAGGTGGGCACGGGGCACAGCTGGCACTGCCTGGGCTGGGAGGGATTTGCCAGCCTCAGGGACCCTGGGATCTGTTGCAGGGCACAAAAGGCAAGTTTGCCTTTCTCACCACAAAGTTTATGAAAAAAATGACGGGAAAGAAATGACAAATGAGAAGTAAACAAAAGGGAATTCCAAAAAGGCTGCAGGAGGACTTTTCACAAGGGCATGGAGTGACCGGAAAAGGGGGAATGGCCTTCAGCTGAAGCAAGGAAGGGTTAGGTGGGATTTTGGGCAGGAATTGTTCCCTGTCAGGGTGGGCAGGCCCCAGAATAGAATTCCCAGAGCAGCTGTGGCTGCCCCTGGATCCCTGGCAGTGCCCAAGGCCAGGTTGGACACTGGGGCTGGGAGCAGCCTGGGACAGTGGGAGGTGTCCCTGCCTGGACCAAGATGATCTCTAAGGTCCCTTCCAACCCAAACCGTTCCATGATTCCATGATAATATTCCCATTTATCACACATACAGGACTCTTGACATGTTGTTAAGAACAAACCTTCCACCAGACCAGGCCGATCCAGGTGTGATCTTTGCCTTTTCAGCCTTGCAATCCTCATTTTCAGCTGCACCTCAGCTGAAAGATGCCCTGAACTTCTCCAATTTGTGTTATCCAGCTGCAACCCAAACCCAGCTTTGCTGAGCTTCCTCATCAAGCCCAGCTTGTCGGGATTCATTTGAAAATCAGCTTTTTAAAAATTGTTCTGCATTAACAAAGTCCCCTCTCGAATCACATTGCTGTGCCAAGAAAACACAGGGATCCTGTGGGTGCTCTGTGCTCCCCTTCTGAGTTTTCCTTAAAAGCTCTGACTGATAATTGAGATTTCATTCCCAGTTTTTCGTGGCTGCTCTTTGCCGTGCCAGCAACGGGAAGTTCCAGGAACCGGGGAAATCAGGTGTAAAGCTGCTTTAAGTCTAAATAAATGTGAAACATCTCAGGGAGTGTGGCTGGCTTAGTCCCTGAAATTCTTGCAAGAGATTTAATCTCATAATTAAAGTCACTGGCTGATAATGAGAAGCGCTAGGCTTCTTTATGGTTTAAAAACAATTCCGACATCAAGCTCTTGAGGAATCATTAAGAATTTTTGGCTTGGAGTCAGCCTGTCCCCGTGCCTCCCTGCAGAATGTCACTTTATAATTTCCTATTTTATTTCACACCCACTCCTCCTCAACTAAATGATTTTATCAGGCAGAGAGGGGGAAATGAAGTGCTGGAAGCCGCCAGGAAAAAAAGAGTTCCTGCCTGATGGAACAGTGTTGAAATCACTGACTTAACACCAGGTGGAAAACGGGATCTACAAGGCTGCAGGAGAATTCCTAAGGGTCATGAAATCCTCATTTTTTTGAAGGCACAGGTCACAGATGATGGAATATTAAGTGTTATTTTCAAAATACTTCATAAACACCGGCTAATCCTTTTCTACAGCTCCTCTGTGAGCTCAATCTGTTGTGGGACTTCAACAGCTCGGGAAAATTCTCATTTATAACAGCCCTGACAATTCATTTGTGTGACTTTTCTTCACAGAGTGTCCATTTGGAAGAGAAAAATGAAACTTGAGGCAAAGGAGAGCAGCAGCAGAATTTCTGGGAAAGCCCCGGGAAAGCAGAGAAAACTGAAAGGCAAGGTGAGACCTTCACCTGCAGCCAAATTCCACCCAAAAAATTGAGTTTTCCCTGACCTGAGCAGATCCAAGTGGGTCACTTTTTCTCCTTCTTTATTCCCATACTTTTTAAATTTATTTGGTTTGTTGTTGTTGTTGTTGTTGTCCTTAATCAGAATAAAGTGTTGCAAAGCCTTGTTTAACACTTTGAATCGGGGCAGGAAAAGCGATGAAAATCCCAGAAAGGTTTTTGCAAGATGGGAAAAGCATTTCCCAGACAGGTTTAGCAACATCTTCCAGGATTTCCAAAGAGCTGGGAAGCAACAGTGGCCCCTCATCCCAATCCATCTGGGCCATCTCCAGCGAAACAAGTCCTCGCAAATATGAGCTCATGACTTCATTAAATCCCACAAAAAAACTCTTTCCCCGGGAAATCGCTTGGAGCCAAGTGGATTCTGGCTACCTGCTGCATCCCATGACCCCTGGATAATAAAAAATAAAAAGCAGGGATGAAATAATTCTGGGCGTCGCGTCGCTCCTTCCCTGTGCTCCCGACCTGTCACGGGGGCAATTGGAACAAAGCCCCTCAGGCTGCGCTCATTCCTTCCCTCATTTCCTTTGGCAAGCCCGGGAGCTGCCCAGGACACTTCGTCTTCCTTAAGAGCATTCCAGTTGTGGCACCAGGCTTTTCATTTGTATCTGCTCCTAATCCGTCTCCTCCTGTCAGATCCGGAAATGGGATCCCTTTGTTAAACACTTCATTTGCTTCCCTTTGCAGACGGGAGAGAGGCTGGAGGATTTGCCAACAAACCTGCAAGGTATTCCTGCTTTTTATTCCACTCTCCATTGTTGGGGTTTTTTTTCCCTTTTAACTTTTTTTTTTTTTTTTTTTGGTGGTGTTTTGTGTTGTGGGTTTTTTTTTTTTTTTTTTCTGTTGTGAAAAGCATTTCATCTCTTCTAAACAATTAAACTGTCCTTGTGAAAGTGCTTCTGGAGTGGATCCTTGCCTGGGGAAAGGTGCCACAGGACAGCATAAAAAAAAAAAAAAAAAAAATTTAAAAAAAAAAAAAAAATAATCCAGTGCCTGGATTTGTGGCACTGGATGACCCAGCCACGAGGATTTGCTCTCCCCTCTCTGATTTTGGTTAAAACTCCGTGGTTTGTTTCCTCCTTGCATGTCTTAGAATGGGGGGGAAAAAAAAAAAAGAAAAAAAAAAAGTCCAGTTCACCTCATTTAAGAGCTGATCTGAAAGTTCTTTAAAATTGGAATGAAGAGAGAAACTTCACTTTTTTTCTTTGTTCTACATCTCCCTGGAGCTCCATGTCCAGGTTGGACACTGGGGCTTGGAGCACCCTGGGATGGAGGAAGGCGTCCCTGCCCATGGCAGAGGTGGGATGAGATGATTTTTAGGTCCCTTCCAACCCAAACCATTCCCTGATTCCTCATTCTGTGATTCCACCTGCAGAGCTGGGATCCAGCACAGGGAGGACGTGGAGCTGCTGGAGAGAGCCCAGAGGAGGCAACAGGATGAGCAGAGGGATGGAGCAGCTCTGCTGGGAAGAAAGGCTGGCAGAGCTGGCATTGTTCAGCCTGGCCAGGAGAAGCTTTGGGCTGAGCTCAGGGTGGCCTTGCAGGGCCTGAAGGAGCCCCAGGAAAGCTGGAGAGAGACAATTCCCAAGGGCTGCAGGGACAGGACACAGGGAATGGCTCCCAGTGCCAGAGGGCAGGGCTGGATGGGATTTTAAGGAGGAATCATTCCCTGAGAGGGTGGTGAAGCACTGGAACAAGGTGCCCAGAGCAGCTGTTGCTGCCCCTGGGTCCCTGGAGTTCTGACCTTCCCTGCTGATCCCTGGTGGTGTCCATCAGCAAACAGCAGAACTGCCTTAAAAACCTGGGAAATGCCCTGAACTTCAGAGGTGAAAATGACACAAACCCACACTCCTGGCAAACGGAAAGGCAACAGATCCCTCCCTCCTTCCTCAAGCTGCCTCAAGTACCTTTTTTCCAGGATTATTTTTTCCATCCTTCATTAGGCTTGGTTTAAAACATGAAGGTGCTGCTGATAAAGTGGCCATGGAGCCTGGGAATGAGAGAGAGTCCCAAAGCCAGGGGGTTTTGGGTCTGGCTGCAGTTTGAATTATCTTTGCATCGTCCCAGCACAGCCATTTTTGTGGTGATCCTGTGAGAAAAGGATTTCCAGGGACAGAGCCTGGATCTTGTTTACTTCATTTCATGGAATCACAGAATGGTTTGGGTGGGAAGGGACCTTAAATCCCACCCGTTCCCACTCCTGCCATGGCAGGGACACCTCCCACTGTCCCAGGCTGCCCCAGTGTCCAGCCTGGCCTTGGGCACTGCCAGGGATCCAGGGGCAGCCACAGCTGCTCTGGGAATTGTATTCCAGAACCTTTCCACCCTGCCAGGGAACAATTCCTGATTCCCAGTCTCCCATCCAGCCCTGCTCTCTTTCTGTTTGAAGCCATTCCCTGTCACTCCAGGCCCTTGTGAAAACTCCCTGTCCTTTGCACGGGGATGCACTGAAACATCCCAGATTTCAAATGGAGCTCCCCAAGCTCTCTAAAAGTGGGATTTCAGCAGCCCTGTGACCCAGGTGCTCCTGGAAACCACGGCTCAAGGCTATTGTTGAACATAATTGGATTTCAGGGAAATACCAGGATAAAGTTTATGAAAGTGCCGAACGATTTAGGATCAAAAGCGAGAGACGCAAAACATTTCCAAGCAAAGCAGTGATATTTTTTATTTAGTCTTGTTCTTTGATCCTTCATTAGGAGCAGCTTTTTCCATTTCCGGCCTTGGACCAACAAGAACCTCTGTGTCTGACCCCAGTTCACAGCGCTTGTTTTGCATGGGAGACTTGTGGAGTAATCTCCCATCCCTGGAGGTGTCCAAGGCCAGGTTGGACACTGGGGCTTGGAGCAGCGTGGGACAGTGGAATGTGTCCCTGCCGTGGCAGGGGGTGGGACGAGATGAACTTTTAGGTCCCTTCCAACCCATTCTGTGATTCCCTGACTCCATTAAATCCCTTGGTGGTGAAAAGCTGACCCACGATGCTGCTTATGCATCAGATTTTCCAATCATCTCTTTTCCTTTTTTTCCCATAAATTATACGGAAAAAAGACATATCCCTGCACCTTTATTACAGGAAAAAAGGACAAAGAGAAAACAATTATTTGCATTGTTAGAGGGTTTAGATATTTTGTCTTTGCAAAGAAATGATAAGTTCTATCAGGGTCTGTTATTTTTATCTGACCAGAAAGTCCAGTGTAGAATTCAATCTGTTTTTAGGAGAAGGAAAACTATTATATCCCAAATTTTTCCACCATGTATTTTAGAACCAGCCTGTAAAATTTTAGAACTGCTCACTTTTGGTTGTTGTATCAACTTAACACCTTTTCCAGGCATTATTCCCTGGTTTCTAAAAAGTACAAAACTGATCTAATTTTGTCTTTAGTAATTTTCGGAAGTAAAATTTTGCTCTGCTGTGCATCGAATCCCCCAAGTGCAGTGTAAGACATGGGACAGTCCTTGAAAAAGGGGAGGAGAACCTTTAAAAAGTGATATATACATACATACATACATACATACATACATACATACATACATATATATATATAATTTTTTATTTTTTTTTTTTTTTCCCCCCAGAGCAGCTGTGGCTGCCCCTGGATCCCTGGCAGTGCCCAAGGCCAGGTTGGACACTGGGGCTTGGAGCAGCCTGGGACAGTGGGAGCTGTCCTTGCCCGTGGAACTGGGTGGGATGAGATAATCTTTAAGGTCCCATCCAACCCAAACCACTCCATGATTTCCCTGTTTATGGAAAACCTAAATTACCAAAGCTGTTTCAAGCCAGGCCCAGGACTGAGCTTGCAGTCATTAAAACCGGAGCTGTTCTTTACTGGTCAACCTTTCAGCAGCATCAAACCTGAACTGCTGCCTTGGGAAGGCTGAGCTGGAACAGAGACTGGACAGAGCTGGAGAATAAAGTAGAGATTTACTGAAAGGCCTCTAGGATCCACCTTGGGCAGGACAAGAGCCTGGCCAGGGCTGCACCCAAGGTGGAACCAAAATGGTCACAAAATGGTCACAAAATGGACCCAAAATGGTCACAAAATGGACACAAAATGGTCACAAAATGGACACAAAATAGACAGAAAATGGGCACAAAATGGACAGAAAATGGTCACAAAATGGATACAAAGTGGTCACAAAATGGACACAAATGGTCACAAGATGGCCACAAAATGGTCACAAAATGGCCACAAAAATGGGCACAAAATGGTCACAAAATGGCCACAAAATGGTCACAAAATGGACACAAAATGGGCACAAAATGGGCACAAAATGGTCACAAAATGGTAAAAAATGGTCACAAAATGGTCACAAAATGGACCCAAAATGGTCACAAAATGGACACAAAATGGTCACAAAATGGTGAAAAAATGGACACAAAATAGACAGAAAATGGGCACAAAATGGACAGAAAATGGACAGAAAATGGTCACAAAATGGACACAAAGTGGTCACAAAATGGGCACAAAATGGACACAAATGGTCACAAGATGGACACAAAATGGTCACAAGATGGTCACAAAATGGACACAAAATGGTCACAAAATGGTCACAAAATGGACACAAATGCACATTTGCACATTGGGGTTTCATTGTCCAATTCCAGCTTTGGGTTGTGAAGTCCCATCCTTCTTGTTTTGCTTCCTCAGTCCCCCTGAGGGAGGCTCCCACTTTATCCCTCAGTAATTTAATCCCGGTTTAGATCAGAGCCACCCCAACAACCCCGGGCCGGGTGTCTGAGCCCTTCAAAGGCCTGAGCTGAGGGAGAAAAAGCAACGGCTGCTCCTGGGCCTGAGCCAGGGCTCCGAGGGAACGGGGGTGGCCACAATGAGCAGGAGCTGAGGGTTTTGGCTCCGTGCCTTGTGGTGACACCTGTGCCTCGGGACATTTAGGATTTGGGTTGGTTTAGGGACCCGGTCACCCCAAACCTCGCTGCGTCCGTTGGCTCAGGTGGCGCCGCGCTTGGAGCAGCAGCCGAATTTCTGTGGGAAAAGCTGGAAGAGATGAGTTTCCCTCAACACACAGCAAAGCTCCCACTCTGTTTATAGTCTGGGGTGGCTTCCTGAAGCCACAGGTTCTCCGGGAGCTGTTGCACCACTCCGGGATAAATGTGCACCGTGGGCGTCCAAAGAATTTGTGTGCAAAGAAAATCGCGGCGTCCGAGATGCGGCTCGTCGATAGCCCGCACATGAAAGGGCTTGGGGAGTAAGCAGGACAACAAAAACAATTCCCGTGTTTTCCCACTCTCTTCCAGCCTCTTGCCGTGTGGAATGAATCACCAGGATTCCTGTTGGGAGTGTTGTAAATCGGGATTTTGGCGTGGGACGGAAGGTCAGGTGCAGATCCAGATCAATCCTGTGGGCGCCAACTTAATTGTGCTGCCTGGGGAGGCTCAGGTTGGGCACCAGGAAAAGTTTTTCCATGGAAAAGGTGCTCAGGCCTTGGGAAGAGCTGCCCAGGGAACTTTGCAGCGCCCATCCCTGCAGGTGTCACCTGGGTGTGGCACTCAGTGCTCTGGGCTGGGGACAAGCTGGGACTGCCTGGCCCGGGAGGGATTTTCCAGCCTCAGGATTCCTGGGATTGAAAATTCTATCACCTCACTCCAGTGTTTTGTGTGAAGATTTTGTTCCTGATGTTCGTATTTCTAATTTCTTTAAGCTGCAGTTACTTTTTTTTAGACACTTTTGTGCGGCGCTAAAGCAAAGCAGCTCCCATGAGAGGGTTGGCATTGCTGGAAAATACAAAAAGCCAATAAAGCTGAATATTCCTGAATTATTCCAAACAACAAAATAGGCCCTGGTTTGACAGAGAGCAGAAAGAAACTTTAATGTGAATTAATTATAAAAAAATTGAATACGTGATCCCAGTTATTTCTTATCAGTAGCTGCTATTGGTGAATGCTCCGGGGATCAATATCAACATGATAAGGACGTGATTTAGGGGTGGTGATGGCGGGATTGGATGATCCTGAAGGTCTCTTCCAGCCTTGGTGGTTTTGGGATATTTGGATGCGTTTGCTCCATCTCTCCTTGCAAAAAGGGGGAGAAGGAACAGAGCGGAGGCCAAAGAGGGATTTCATTATGTTAAAAAAATGGAAAAAATCCATGCAATTCCATCTATCTTGGAGATCTGAGGAATTGTGGGAGTGATATCATGTTTGTGGGCTCTGTAGCAGTCACTCATTAACCACTTAATTCTTCCCCATAAACCCAGGCCCCTGGCAGTGGGAATTTAACCCCAATCCCTGTTCAGGGTAAGACACAACCTCAGTTTTTCCCAAAAACTGAGATTCTATTAAAATTTAGGAACTCGGCTATGGCAAAGGGATGAGGAGCACAAGCTTGGATGAAAACCAGACAGGGAATTCTGAATTCAGAATTCCCAGAACTCCCTTCTCCCTTCTCCCAGGCTGTTTTTTATGTCTCCTAAACCTGACAGGAAAAGTCCTTTGTTCCTCTCTAACCACAGCGATCCAAACATTTTCCAGCTACAGGGAAAAGTGACAACAATTTTATCACGTGAAGGAGAAGAGAAACTTCCTGGGGAGCTTCAGTTAAGATTTAAGGAATTTTTTTCCCTGCCAGGGTTGTCAGGGAGGCGGTGGAGTCTCTGAAAGTGTCCCAGAGGAGTCTGGACATGGCCCCTGGGGACAGGGTTTAGGGGTGAGAACCCCCAGGAAATAAAGGGATTCCCAATTTTTGAGGAATTGCTCTTTATTTATTTATTTACTTAACACTGATTCAATCCTTATTCCAGTGGTTTTCCTGTAATTTTTTTTTTTTTTTTTAAATATTCCTAATTCCACCAGCATTTCCGCCTTCAAGCTCTCCATCAAAAACAAACCCTGGCAGGAGAAATTCACCTTCCAGTGGGGGAAGAAAGAACAAAGTTGCCCTCAATTCCTCTGGAAAAAAATCCTTGAAATCCTTTTTTTTTTTTTTTTTTAAATGGAAAACTCTGTGGTGCTCATCAGTATAAAACTCTTGGGCCGACAAATCCTGAGAAGCAGAAAAATCTGCGCTCAGAGGAGAGAAATTCCCGTGCGCGGCCTCGGCGCAACTGTGCCAAATATTCCCTGTGTGTCCCTGTGATCCTGCAAAAGCTCTGGTTCCTCTCAAAAACTGGGACACAGGCTGAAACCCGACCCCATGCTGCAGCATGGAAGTGGCTTTCAATGGGATCAGGTTTTCATCCCGTGCCTTTTTCCTCCTTTCCTGGCACTCGTGATGACCCAGCTAAATCCTGAAAGTGGGGGGTTTTTTTCCGAGCTGGAAGGATCCTGCTGGGGCTGCATCCGAGCGGACAAAGATATCCACGGATAGATGTCACGAGTGCCAGGGCTGGGTTGGTTTGAATCAGACCGTGGGTGCCCTTTCAAGGGCTCTGTGGCTGCATCAAACACTTGCTGAAAGCGCCGCCGGAACCCCAATTTACTGATAATTAAAGAAATAGAAAAATATCTGTAAATGTGAGGGGGAGAAGAGGGATGAGAAATGTTCCTTTGATTTTTTTTCCAACAGCATTTTCTTATCGGGGAACGGGCGTTGATTGGAGAAGAGTTAAAGAGGCTGGGGGTGCTCACCTGGAGAGGAGAAGCTCCAGGGAGAGCTCAGAGCACCTAAAGGGGCTCCAGGAGAGCTGCAGAGGGGCTGGGGACAAGGGACAGAGGGACAGGACACAGGGAATGGCCTCAAAGTAGGATTTGATGGGATTTTGGGCAGGAATTTTTCCCTGTGAGGGTGTTGAGGCCCTGGCACAGGGTGCCCAGAGCAGCTGTGGCTGCCCCTGGATCCCTGGCAGTGCCCAAGGCCAGGTTGGACATTGGGGCTGGAGCAGCCTGGGACAGTGATGCCATCCCTGTTCCTGGCTGGGGCTTGGTCCTGGGTGATTTTAAAGCCCCTTCCAGTCCGAACCATCCTATATTTTTATGCAAAGCAGCGTTTACAAAGGAGAAAAAAAAATAATAATAAAAAAAATGAAGTGGATACAACCTCTGCTCCTTAATTGCTCAGAACTCGAGTTTCTCACTGCCAGCCAGTTCTGGCATCAGTTCCTCCTCCCCGTTCCCTCAGAGATCAGATTGCGAACCTAACACACTTGGGCCCTTTCCAGCTGGAAATTCCCCGTGGCACATTCTGCCCCAGAGTGGCTGCATCCCTCTCCAGAGAGAGCTGGAACAGGAATTTCAGCTTGTTTCATGTGGGCACTCCAGTGGCTCCGGAGCCAGGAGAGGCTGAGCCTGCCTGCGGAGGGATCTACAGCCTGAGAGGGGCAGAGCTGACCGAAAACTGTGGGAAGGACAGGAAAAAGCGGCCAGGATTTAGGCTTTTAGGGATGAAAACAAGCTGCTGTTTAATTCCCAGCTCAGCAACTTGGGTTGAAAACTGGAACAACCGTAATTATCCACAACTTTCCGAGCCAGACGATTGAATCACTCGGCTGAGCAGACGCCTCTGGGGATTTGCAATAGAGCTGCATTTTTTGATTTTCTTTTTTTTTTTTTTTTTTTTCCTGTAGCACACGGAGAAGCCGTGTGGGAGCACAAAAACCCTTCATGGGGTGGCCCTGTCATCGCTGGCAGAGTTGTCACTTCCTGCCGCTCGTCAGAGTTTGGATAAACCAGGAGCTGCTCCCACTCGGTGCTGCCAGAGAGGGGTGATCCCAACCCTGCTGAGCAGGAGGAGTGGGAACTGTGGGGTGTCCCGTGGTGGGATCCCCAACCTCTCAGTCCACAACTGTGCCCTCAACTATGGAATTCCAGAATCCCTGAGGCTGGAGAAGCCCTCCCAGCCCAGGCAGTCCCAGCTGTGCCCCGTGCCCACCTTGTCCCCAGCCCAGAGCACTGAGTGCCACCTCCAGGCCTTCCTTGGACACCTCCAAACCTCCCTGGGCAGCTCTTTCCGAGGCTTGAGCACCCTTTCCATGCAGGAATTCTTCCCTCAGGTGTGTTTTACACCCAGTAAATGCTGTGAGGTGACACAGGTGGGTTTCTGAGCACACCTAAACAAGTAAAAGAGCCATAACACAAGATCCCTTGGGCTGAGTTCATCACTTAAGGAGCAGATTAATTGCAGTTTTTTTCTGGTGAGGCAGCCCAAGTTTGTTGTAGGATTGGAAGTTCACTGAAATTTCTGGTGGAAACTCTCCTCGTGCTCCTTTTCCCCGGCGCAGGCAGAGAGGATTAGCTCCAGGCAGTGGACACACACATTCCCAGGGGAAAAACTCTCCTGGTTTTGTTCGCAGCTTATCAAAAAGCTGCCTCTTCTTCACAAGAACTACTCCGGCTCCAGAAAAAAAAAAAAACAACACAACCCCACAGTGGGACTGAAATGCCAGAGGCCTCCCCCTTATCATTTTTCTTTCTCTCTTCCAAACCTCGGTCATTTCCTCCGCGTGAGCCTCGAGCTCCATTTTTAGAGCCTGGCAAAAAGGGGATCTCAGCCCGCTCAGGGTCTCGGCGCTGTGTGACCGAGCCGATGTCCCAGTGTGGATATTCCAGTTTTAAAAGTGAGCTGAGCCCTGACAGCGATACCGCATTAAACACATCTCCTATTGATCCTTTCTAACCTTGCGAAAGAGCTGCTCTGCGTTAAGTACCTTTTACTCCAGGGCTGCTGCTGGGAGCAGGGATGTTAAATGCCAGGCTAAATATCCTCAGAGGTCAGCAGGGAGGGCAGCTGGGAGGTCACCAAGTGGTAATTTTCTGGGATAATGGGAGTGTTTCCCCTCCCTGCCCTCTCACTCAGCCCGAGCACACGCCAGCCGCTCGCCCCGAGAGGTGCTCGCAATATTTATAAAAAAAAGGGGATTAATAAAAGCTCTGCTTCCCGCCACCTGGAATTTGGAGTGTGTCAGAAAGCAGCTTGATGTGTCGAATGATTGCGCTGATGACAGGAAGGCTTTGAACAGGACCAAGGCTGGGTTTCTAAAGGTGGATTTTCAGCTCGTCCTCCCCACTACTAAAGGCCGCCTGCTCTGCACAAAGACCTGAAAGGAAATCACCTGCTCCAAATAGAGGGGTAAAAAAAAAAAATAAAAAATCATCTGTAGCTAATGAGAGACAAAAAGCCATCCTGCTTTTCAAACCTTCCCTTTGGCTCTCTGCTGGCTCTGGACAGATGGGGCTGGTGGCTTCCTTTCTTCTGGAATATCCTCTGGATCTGCTCTGGGTTTGATTTCCAGCACCGCCGAGGACGTGGCATTGCTGCAGAGAGGACAGAGGGGGCTTTGCTGAGCTCTGCCAGCCGGGTTCAGCTTCCCCACAGCCACCGAAGGGGATAATCCATATTTTTAGCTGGAACATGGCAACTTTTCCCACATGGGGAGCTGCTCTGCAGGCTCAGAAAGGAATTTGGAGGGTTTTCTTTTACAGGAGCATGGAGTGACTGCATAAGGGGTTTTAAACTGGCCAAGGGCAGGGATGGATGGGATTTTGGGCAGGAATTCCTGGCTGGGAGGGTGGGCAGGCCCTGGAATAGAATTCCCAGAGCAGCTGTGGCCGCCCTTGGATCCCTGGCAGTGCCCAAGGCCAGGTTGGACACTGGGGCTTGGAGCAGCCTGGGACAGTGGGAGGTGGGATCCCACTGGATGGGATTTAAGTTCCTTTCTAACCCAAACAATTCTGAGATATTCCATGAATCTGCAGTCTGCTATTTTTGTGCTTGCACTGGACAAAGAAAACGTCCACTTTTCCTCCTTTATGTTCCTCACAAACATTCCATTTTTAGGAAAAGACCCAATGTGTATTTTCTCAACTTCTGCTGCCTGCTTTTTGCCTGTTGTTTTTTGGTTTGTTTTTTTTTGTTGTTGTTTTTGTTTTTAGCTTTGCTTGGTTTGGTCTTTCCCCTTGTTTCTCTCCACCGAGGTTTTGTAAACAAACATCCCCAGAAAACCAACAAAGCAGGGAGACAACAAGCCTGGGTTTGCTACAAGCAGCGGCTTGAAATGAGGTGAGGGTGTAATGGAGATGTGAGAATCCTGGTGCCTGCCAAAATTCCCATGTGAGGGAGGGAAATTAAACCAAGAAACTCATGCCAGGCACCTCGGAGGTTCTTTGTGGGAACCAAGGGGGTGGACATTCCCTGGCTGGAATAATCTGTGTGTGTGTGAGTAATTCCCTCCATGAATTTTGAGTAAGGCCTTAGGAAGCTGGGCTGGGAACGGTCTGTCCAGTGCAGTCAGAGATATTCCTTGGCTTTCACTCTTTAGGTAAAATTATTCACAAATATTATCAGGTTTTGGTGTAAGTATCAGATTGGGGGAAGCTCCCTGTCCTGTAGAAGTTTGGAGGGTGGAAATATCCCCTTCCTTAAATGGGGAGGAAAATGAAAACCTCAAGTATTCCCAAGGCGGTTATCTAAATGATGATTTAAAAGTGAAACATCTCAGCTGGGGGTGTTTATTTGAACCATTCCCATTTTCAGTGTCACTTTGGGTCAGCTCCTGTGAGTCGCTGATAAGCTGAGTTTTCCTTCAGACCAGGAGCTGATTCTGTCACACCGGTGGAGAAACAATGCAGGGGATTATAGATGTGTCTGCTCTGGAAGGAAACTTTTGTTTTCTTACTCCTTTGCTTCTCTGAAATAGCATTTTTCAGGCTAAAATCAGCTTCTCCAGCCTCACTGCTGACTTCCCTATATTTGTTTCTAGAGGGGTTTTCTACCCTGAGTTTTTCTTCCCTTTGAGTAAATTTTAATGTAGCACTGCTCTTTACCCCCTCCTCGTTTTTCTTCATGATCTCTTCTGCTGAAACTGATAAAGAAAAAAACCTTTGGAACAGATGATGCCCATCGCATCCTTTCTCCTTTTTATTATATTGTTTTCTTTTTTTTCTTTTCCCTAACAGACAGCAAAGCACCAACTCTTATTTTCCAGAGCTGCAGGCTTTGACCCTCGGAGATTTTTCTTGTCCAAGTGCTGGCCTTAATTAGAGTCTCACTCTCCTCTCCAAGTGCTGAGGTGAGGTCAGCTGGCCTCTCATTCCTCTCACCGCTCTTGGCTCCTTTTATCAAGGCAGAGCTGCTGAAGCCACTTCCCAGTCTCCAAGAACTGCTGCGGTTTTAAGTCTTGGGTTTATCTCCCTTATCAGGATCTTTGCTTTTTCACACTTAATTTAAGCAGATTGCAAGTCCAGGCCTCTTTGAGGCGAAGAAAATCTCCTTTAACATTTCCACACTTTCTCGCCTCGGCTCTATCCCCTGCCGTGCTCGGGGCTGAGCTCTGACTCTGGGTTTATCTGCCTGAAAAGGGATTTGTGTAGGGATAAAAAAGGGATTTGTGTGGGGATATCTCCCAGATAAGAGGGAGATCTGCGGCGTGGCAGGAAAACACATCCCAGCAGCAGGACGGAGAGGGATTACCCTAATAATTACCCTAGTAATTGCCCTAATCTTGTCACTGCAGCATCATGGGGTTTATTTCTCTTCTTTTTTTTTTTTTTTTCCCCTCACAGAAGCAGAAACTTAGACAGGAGCAGGAAACAGTAGGGGCTGAAAGTTTGGGCTGTGCTGGGGAGGTGCTTTTCCCCCTTATTTCCCCTTTTGCCCCTGTCCTCGCATTGGGAGCAACAGAGCATCCCCAAAAAATGCCAGTGCAGCCCCTCTGCCAGCCTGGGCAAGCACAGCTTCCCCAGGGAAGAGAGGAAAACCCTCCAAGGAATCCCAGAGTGGTTTGGGTTGGGAGAAACTATTAAAAAAATAGAAAAATAGCGAAAATCTCAAGGTCAGTGAACTTCTGCTTTATTGGCTTTGAGGAGAAAGTCACTCCCTTATCTCCCTTCATGGGATCGTGGAATTCCAGAATGCTTTAGGTTGGAAGGGACTTTAAGGATCATCCAGTGCCACGGGCAGGGACAGCTTCCACCGTCCCAGGCTGCTCCAAACCCTGTCCAACCCGGCCTTGGAAACTTCCAGGGATGGGAAATCCATGACCTCTGAGGGTCCTGCAGATCCCTGAGCCTGGCTGTCCAGTGTCTCAGAACGGAGCGTGGGATTGAAGCCAAACTCTTCATGGAATCTTGCAGGGTGGTTTTCCGTCTCCTCCTGCTACGAAGCGCAAAATGTTTCAACTTCTTTGTGCCCAGCGGTGACCACACCTGTGTTCCTGTGGGAATCTCACGTGCTTGGAAAGCTTCTGTGTCCCCCAACAGAGACTTTGATGTGCTGGAAGTGAAACCTTCCCAACTGGTCACCTTGTGGGATTGAATTCATTCCTTCTTTTCTCTGCCAGCACTTCGTGTCTCTCCGCTGAGGGATCAAAGAGGAAGCTCAGGAGAAGCGATCTCAGAGAGAAATCCAAGACTTTTGACTAGAGCCACTCAATGCCCAATGATCAAGGCTTCAGGGGTTTGCACAAAGCCAAGGAAAAGAATTGAGAACTGCAAACGGAGCCCTTATTTCCCTTAATTCACTAATTCCTCTCCTCCTCATTAATCCCGACTGGGCACTGACGAGTCATAGGGATCTTTTGTGTCTTCCTGGGAGTCAGAATGGTTTAAACTTTGCCCACTCTGCTGTGACTGTCCCCAGCCCTGAGTGCCCGGAATTCCTCAGTGTCCAGCCCAGCTTTTGTGTCCCGGGGAAAAAGGAAAAAAAGGAAGCGCTGGTCGTGAAGAGAAAGCAGCAGGGAAGGACAGCAAGAGGAATTTGCTGAGCAAGCACTGAGGGTTGAATTTCCAGGCTAAAGAGAACATTTCGGGGAATTGAGCAGGGAAATCAAGCATTTTCCTCAGGGATGACCAAATTCCTCTGAACAAACTGATTCTGGCGTGTTCAGCCCAAAACATTCCAAAGTTAGGAGTCAGAGTGAAAAAATCCCTCAGATTTTTTTCCCCTAAACCCAAAATTAAGAAATGCTAATTTTTTTTTTTTTTTTTTTCTCCCTAATTATATTTTCGTGGTGGGGCGCTAAGATTGTTGTCACTCATTTTCAAGGCTTTTCCAGGTCTCATTCCTTTGTGCTGATCCCGGAAAAGTGCTGGGACTCGATGGCAAAGATCAATTGCCGTGAAATTCCCGATCACCTCATGAGAGGTGGTGACACTGCAATCCCTTTGCAGGCATTTGAAGCCTTCTCTTGCAGTCCAGAAAAAGCCAATTTTGCTGCTTTTCCAAGCAGTGTTCTCCAAGGGCTGTCCAGAATTAGTCCCTGATACCATTCCAGTACCAAAAGGGGGCTTAAAGGAAGTCTGGAGAAGGACTTTTCATCAGGGCATGGAGTGACAGGAAAAGTGGGAATGGCCTGAAACTGAAGGAAGGGCAGAGTTGGATGGGATTTTGGGCAGGAATTCTTCCCTGGGAGGGTGGGCAGGGGCTGGGATGGAATTCCCAGAGCAGCTGTGGCTGCCCCTGGATTCCTGGCAGTGCCCAAGGCCAGGTTGGACATTGGGACAGTGGGAGGTGTCCCTGCCCTGGCAGGGGTGGAATGGGATGAGATTTAAGGTCCCTCCCAACCCAAACCATTCCGTCATTCTGGCATTTTTCCCCCTGGCTCCCTGTCATACGCAATTTGGGACACTTTTTAAACCTTAAGTGGGCTCCGAGCTCATATTTGCCAAGGAGTGCTTTGTGCAGGTGTCAAAGCTGCTTAGCGAGCAAACTTCGGAGGGATCCTGCCTGGAAAACACGTGCCAAAATGAAGCTGCTTCCAGAGAAAAATAAAAGCTCGGCCTTGGCACCACCCCAGCTCCGCTGGCATCGTGTTTTTGGAGAGCTTCTCCTTAAATATCCCAAGTGTTTGCTCAGAGGCTGAGTTTCAGCTTCGGATTCTGTAAAACCAGGGCTCAGCCATTCCCTGGGAAGCGGGGAATAGAATTCCTGCTGCTTTCAGAGCAGTATTAGCTACTTAGGGTCGAGGGAGGGCTGGGCACTGGAGGCGCTGAACTCTTGGGGTTCCCGGTCAGTTCTGGGGGAGCCAGAAATGTTCTGGTTTTGGCTGTGGCAAAGGGGATTTTCAAAAGGCACTCTTGGTGAGGAGAGCAGTGAAGAATTCTCTCCCGTGTTCAGTGGGAGACTGTGGACTCCCCGTCCCTGGAAGTGCCCAAGGTCAGCTTGGGCAGGGCTTGGAGAAACCTGGGATTGAAAGTGCACTTATAGACTCCAAGTGGAGTCCATAAAGCCGATTTTAAATGAGAAGAGTGACAATAACAGGAGCGAAATCCAGCAAATGCAATGATTGGAACTTTAAAAGATGTGCAGGTGATTCAGCTTCAATTGCAAACTTAACCAAAGTAATTTCCTCGAGCCTGTGCTGTCAGGAATAATATCCTGGTGACCTAACCCTGGGCTAGAAGAAATTCTCCTTCTTTAAACAGCTAATTGGAAAAAGATATATGGCTCAAATGTCTTTGTTTTGTAGATCTGGACTAACTTTGATCTCTTTGTTCTGAGATCAGCTTCTCTTTCTGGTTAAATTCTCTCGCAAAACAGCAAGTAAATAATCGCTGTGACACTTCCACAAGCCAAAAAAAGCGGGGGGAGGGAAACGGCGAAGAATTTTAAAATTACCTCCGTGGTTCTTTGCTGTTTTGTTTTATTTGTTTGCGGAAAACCTGAGGCCGCCGGTGGCTGCAGGCCTCAGTCTGAGGCCTGAGGTGGCTCTGAGAGAGGGAAAAGGAGGGAAGGAGGAGGGGTGGAAACGAGAGGACCTCGGTGCATTAAAAATCGCTTTCTGTGGGAACAATTAGTGCCGTAAGTGGATTCTAGAGGCTGGGCAGGGAGATCGCTTACAAGCACCAGCTCTGCTAAAACGCCCATAAAAGAGTTCCGCGCTTCTCAGAAGCCGGCGCGGAGACGCCGCTTATTGGAAGTCACGGGCCCATTTCACGCCCGCTCCTCCGTGGAAATTAGCTCATCTTTGGGGCCACGCTCAGCCTTCCAGATTGCCGAAAATCCCCAGGGGTTTGCCGGAGGGGAAGCCTGCTGGGGCGGAGGCGCCGTCGGCAGCGCGCCGTGTGGGGTGGGTTGAGGTTTGGGGTGACCTGTGTGGGGTCGCGGGCGGCTTCCACCTCCTCCGAAGCCTTTCCGGAGCCGCGGCTGAGATAAAAGTCTGGGTTTCCCTTCCCTTTCCCTTCCCCGGGTCTGTAATGGGTGACTTGGGAGAGCTGGGCTTTGTAAAAACCTCAGGAGCTTGAGTTTTGACCCTGGGAAACCAAAGCAAGACGTGTGTTGGCTTGAATGAGGGTCTGTGTTTTCATTTGCTTTCTGGTTTTCGCTTTACCCCGTAATTAGCAGGTAAATATCACCTAATAAATGTCATTTAAGAAGAAGCTTTACCTGTTCTAGACTATCTAGTAATTGCCCAGTGCAGAAACCCTTCCAGAGATGAAGTCCTGGCTGAACTGGATTAGATTTTGGACCTCAATCCCAATCCTTTTGGGTTTGAACCATCAACAACGGAGAAGGACTTTAGGCCAGACCTAAATTCAGTTCTTGCAGCAAGGAGAAGAGACAGGGAATTCTTCTCACACCCAGGAAGGGCCCCAGTAAATTTCTGAGGTGAGCTGATTCTCCATCACTGAAATTGCTTAGGAACAGGTTTAAACAGTGCTGCAGTTCCAGGTTTTTATTTTCCTTTATATCTTTTGCAAATGAGCTTTAGCATCAGTTTTATGTCCCCTTGCTGTGGTGAGCAATTCCATTTTCCCACTTCTTAGCCCACTTCTTGAAGGCCCTAGCCAAAAGCTGACACTGTTCTTTAAAGGAAATGTTCAAATGACTTCCTTCATGGGAGCTCTTGGATTTTTTATTATCATTTCAATCAAATCACGACTCATTCCAGGTGGTTTGGGCCGTCCTGCTGAGTCTCTCCCTCCTGCTCAGCAGCACAGGGCTATTGCAGGGAATTCCACCTTTATGGAGGTGAGTTGTGCAAAAACAGACAAAAATTTTGGCTTTTGAGCGAATTTTTCCGCTCTCAGATTGGAAGGGATCTTAAACCTCATCTCATTTCCATCTCCCTGTGGCGAGCAGGGAGCCTTCCACTATCCCAGGTTGCTCCAAGCCCCATCCAACCTGGCCTGGGACATTTCCAGGGATGGAGCAGCTTCTCTGGGCACCCTGTGCCAGGGCCTGCCCACCCTCCCAGGGAGGAGTTCCTTCCCGAGATCCCATCCAGCCCTGCCCTCTGGAAGTTTGAAACGATCCCCCCCCGCTACAACCTCTCTCCATCTTCACTCTCTCCCTTCTTCTTCCCATTCCAGTTCTCACCCTGATCTCTTCCTTCGCCTGCATGGTCCAAGTCTGCCTCTCAGGGATTCCTGAGGTGGAAAATCGGAATTTTCACCACTCTTTTGAGAAGACCTGCACCAGTTTTTCTCCCTGCTGCTCCGCAGCCAGGAGAAGGCGCAGGGTGGGGTAAATTGCTGCACAAATCCCACCCCTCTCCTCTCGGAACCTCGGCTTAGCTAATGCAGAGGAGCAGCCCAAGCAGTTGGGTTCAAACCGGGCCAAGCCCAGCTCCCATTTTGCAATTAGCTGGAAAGAATTTTGCCGCACATTTGGCCTAAAAATAATTTGTAAATTGACCAGAGCCTCGCACACGGAATGGTTGCAGATATTTCAGGGATTGATTTCGCATGAATAATTCAAGTGGAGCGCAGAGACAAAAGTCTCTTTTAAACACGTGGGGTTTTTGAGATAACATTTCGAAACAGGGCGAGGAACAGCTTCAGTCTGATCAGTTTTTGGGCAGGTTCTTCTCAGGACTCAGTGATACCCCTGAATAAGGAAACTTTAGGATCAAATCCTACTTTTTGTTATGATTTGACCCCCTAGGGTTACGAACCTTTATGGGATCTCTCCCGTGCGTCTGCTGTTTCTGGGTTTGTGCAGAAATACTTCCGACCTGCAGGATTTTGTGTTTCCTGAAAATTCCAGATATTAATGGATGTCACTCCGCTGCCTTCGATGATTTTCACTGGCATTAGAAAGGTAATTTTGAGCAGGACAGACTGGAAGGGGCTACCATAGAGGAGCCCAAAATAACACCATGAGGCAGAATCCCAGGAGAAACAGAAAAGTCCTTTAAAAATCCTTTAAAAATCCTTTAAAAATCCTTTATAAAACCTTTAAAAATCCTTTAAAAACCCTTTAAAAGACAGGTCTACTCTGATATTCCATGGAGCAGAATACTGAATTTCACACTGGTGCGAAATGCCACGAAAAACACGCCAAGAACAGCCCTGGTGAGGCTGGGATCACCTTTGATGCCAGGCAGAGCAGAGCACCCGGATTCCTTCCCCCCTGCCATCGGGAGGAGATGGAAACTGGGCAAAAATTTGGAGAAGAAGCTACAAGTTTCCATCTGGAATCCTGGAAAGAAGAGACACTCATCGTAGCATCAGCTTTTTATTTTTATTTTTTTTTTTTTTTAAATAAAACCAAGGCCTTTATTCCATCATTTAGAGTGTTCTGCTCCTCAGAGCATAAAAGCTAAAATTCCTGAGAATGGCATTTGCTGCGATTTTTTTTTTTTTTCTGTCGGATTTTAATGCTCTCCAATACCCAGAGCACAATTAACATTATGCCTAATGGGTAGCGGGTATCTGTGGTACCCTGCCCTCCCCTCCCCCCCGGCTCTGTAATTCCATGGAAACTCCTCTGGGATGCTCCTGGGAATGATGATTTTAATTGCTTTGCCTGGGACTGGGAGAGGGCTGGGATGGCATTACACACACGAGATGTGCTGCCCATTTTCTGTCAAGAGCATTTGCACTGTCAAACTGATTTTCACTGCAGGAGTTTGATATTTCCTGTTCTCCCCTCAGCCCGGTTCGTAGCTCATCCCTGGGTTTTTTTTTCTACAATGATAAATGGTTTTACATGAAAGCTCCTGTATCCACTGCAAGTATCCCTCAGCTGATACAAAAATTAAGGTTTTGGGGAGCAACGCATCTCTTGGTTTACTCAGAGTTCATTTTAATCCATTTTCCATCTATTTTCCAAAAGAGTTTTCAAGGAATTGCTGATGGGGATTTGATGACTGGGGATCATCTTGTTCAAACCCCATTTTTGGGGTAATTCTAGGGTTGGGAGCCCACAGGAAATGGAACTTTCTGCGTTTCTGTTCGTCGCCGTTCCGTCCTCCTCCTCTCACTGGGATTTCTTTACTCTCCTGCATCAAAACCAGGTTGTCCCCAAACTGCCTTGCTTGGGGCTGAGACATCCCATCTCTCTCAGCCTGGAATATCATGGAATGATGGAATATCCTGAGCTGTGAGGGACCCACAGGGATCATCCACTCCCACCCCTGTCCCTGCCCAGACCCCCAACAATCCCAGCCCGTGCATCCCTGGCAGCGCTGTCCAAAGGCTCCTGGAGCTCTGGCAGCCTCGGGGCCGTGCCCATTCCCTGGGGAGCCTGGGCAGTGCCAGCACCCTCTGGGGGAAGAACCTTTCCCTAAAATCCAACCTCAATCCCTGCTGGAACAGCTCCAGCCGCTCCCTGAGTGCTGTCCCTGTCCCAGGAGCAGAGACCCCGGCTGTTCGTCTTTCAGTGTCCCATTTAATAAGGGTCTGGGATGTTTGGGAGGCATTGGAGTGAAAATTCCTCACCCTCAGAATTTCCCCCTGCCAGCAGAGGCAGGATTTTTGTCACCAGAAATCAGATCTGACTTCTGGTGATTTTGGTGCTCAAAAAAAATCACATTAAAATCTTCATAACTGCTGCAGATTTGGCTCAGTTTGCTCTTTCCTCCGGGGTGAATAAAACTTCCAACATTTTCCATTTCCTTCATTTTTCATTCCTCTTGATTAAGGCCAAGTTCTCATCCCAACACCAGGTCAAGGATCTAATGCTGGAAGTTTGATTTCCAGAAACAGACTTATCCAATTATCCACTGAATTCTGACTGTGAGCTGTTAAATTTAGGAAGACTTTTTCCATAAAATTGATAGGAAATCTGTGTGTTTTCCCTGAGTAAAACCTTTGCCCAGCTGTTCCGTGCTCTGCGGACCGAACTCAGTCTGACCTCAGGGTAGGACTTTGTTTTGGGACAGTTTTTCAAGGTTTTAACATTTTAAGTGTATTTTGAGTTCATACTGGAATGCAAATAAAATTCCTGGAGCACATTTAGAAAACCAGGATATGTGAAAATATCCCTTCTCTGCCAGAGTCTTTATATTTTCTCCTGTGCAGACCTCCTTATAATCCATGTAATCCTGGAAAATGGATGTTTCAGTGTTGGAGTCTGAGTGATTTTTCATCCCATGTAGCTTTGAAAGAGATAAAGCCACGTCTTAAAATGAGTTTAGAAATTGTTTGGGCTGGGAGGGACCTTAAATCCCACCCAGTGCCACCCCTGGATGTCAGGGACACCTCCCACTGCCCCAGGCTGCTCCCAGCCCCAGTGTCCAACCTGGCCTTGGGCACTGCCAGGGATCCAGGGGCAGCCACAGCTGCTCTGGGAATTCCATCCCAGGGCCTCAACACCCTGCCAGGGAACAATTCCTGCCCAAGATCCATTCTAAAAGGATGGAGAAAAATCAGCAGTGGAGAAAAATCAGCATTTTATTGTCCCCTCACTCCTCTCAGAGGCCTCAGTCAGAGTCTGATTCTGTCCTTAATTTTCCTCATTTTGAAGAAATCTCCCACTGAACTCCATAAAAGCCTCGGAATTAAGCCCTGTGCTCAACGTGGCACCGGCAGAAATGGTATCCAAATATTCCTTTATTTTATGTGGGCAGAACGAGAGGAAATCATTGCTCCATTTTTATTAATCACTGATAGCCATTGTTATTAATATGGGGAAAAAATATTCACTTTCCACATGTTTTGGAGCTGTTTTTGTTTTCGGTTGTATTGGTTGGATTTGTTTTAAGATCCAGGAAGGATCCTGGTGTCTAAACATCTAAATACTGAGTTCACCTCACCCTGTTAAAATCCACGTGAAATAAAATCTTCTGTGTCATCCTGTTACAACTTGAACATTAAAACAACAATAGCCGTTATTAATACTGAAAAACAAATATGAACAAACATATTCCTTTAGGAATTATCCCTGGCCTTTGGACAAAACCTTCCTTTCCCTCTTTTCCCGCATGGATCTGGGGAGGAACAGGGGGTCCTCTTCCTTCTGGAAGCTCAGGGGATTCCCAAAATTAACCCCCTCTCTCAGGCCCTCCTGGAATCAATTGGGAGCATCCACATTCCACGTTCCCTGCCTCAACATTTCACCGGGATCTTGTAGCAATTAGTGCTGCTCGTGTGCTGCAGATGCTGTGTTGACTGAGCCAATTAAGAGATCAATTAGTGCACAGAGAGAGAGAGAGAGAGAGAGAGGAGCTCTGGGGTGACTTTGGATTGAAACCCTGGCTGCTGGCAGAGGTAAAATCTGGTTTGTGCTGATTTTTTTTTTACAGCAGCTCTCCAGAATCCGAGCCGCGGAATAATTCAGGTTGGAGGAGATCTCCGAGATTGAGGCCAGTCTTGGATCAATCAATTTAAAAAATGGGTTCCTTGAACGCCCCCAGGGATGGTGGTTTGATGGCACTAGGTGGGGATTTCCAGGAATTGGAATGTCTGGGTTTCTTCTTGTGCGCTAAAATCGGAATAAAACTTGCGTAAAATCAAAGATTGTACCCAAGTCCTTAACGAGCCAAACGCATCCCTGAGTTCAACAGGTCCAAGTCACTTTTCAATGGGAATGGGGCTTAAATTCTTCACGGAATAATTATTATTTGCCTATTATTTCCTGGCCAGAAGGTTGTGGATGAAAATACCGAGTGGACATAATTCCACCGGCTTGTTTTTTCTTTCCTAAGCAGATTTTTGGGAAAACTCCTGTGCCCTGCTGGAGCTGAGTCACTGCAGCAGTTTTGGGAGGAACTTGGAATTTCTGGAAGTGGAGAGGCCGGCGGAGGTGAAACTCATAAGAAAGTCTCAGGAAATGATAAATGTCAGGAACGCCATTCCTGCTTCCTTTGAGGAACAGTGTTTGGGGAGCTCTGGGTCACCAGAAGGGCTTGAAAATGATTGATGGAGGTCCTGACCGAGCAAAACCACAATAAAAAAAACAGTGAAAATTAATTGTTAACCCTAAATCCCACATTTCAGGCACTTTTAATCTTGTTCCACTTGGAAATTTAATTTTGTTCTTGCAGAAGCGTTCAAAAATTGAGAAAACATTTATTTTTTAGTCCATCTCTGTCTTTATGTCAAAAATAAACTGGGGTTTGGTTTTGTTTCTTTGGTTGATTGTTTTTGGGGTTTGTTTTTGTTGGTTTAAATTCATTTTGTTGTTTTGATGTTCAAGATCCAAGAGAATACCACAAGATTTTATTTCACCTGGCTTTTGAAGGGGTCGGGCACAGCAAACTCGATATTCAGAGGTTTAAACAACATCAGAATCCATCCTGTATCTTAAAAAAAAAAAAAAATCCAACCAATACAACCAAAAGCAAAAACAACCCCAAAACTCATGGAAAACCAATATTTTTCAGTATTAATAACAATGGCTATCAGTGATTGATAAAAATGGAGCAATGATTTCCTCTCGTTCTGCCCACATAAAATACAGGAATATTTGGATACCATTTCTGGCGGTGCCACGTTGAGCACAGGGTTTAATTCCGAGGCTTTCATGGAGTTCAGTGGGAGATTCCTTCAAAATGAGGAAAATTAAGGACAGAATCAGACTCTGAGGCCTCTGAGAGGAGTGAGGGGACAATAAAATGATGATTTTTCTCCAGTGGTGGGAACACCGGTTTAGGCCACATGGATCAGGCTCCCTCTTGTTTAGGAGGGGGAATCTTGGAAAAATTATTTGTCTGAGCATCGCATCCCCAAATTTAATTATCTGGGTTGAATCTTTCCACCCCTGATCTCCTTTTAAGCCACCCAAAGGTTTGCTAAAAACATGGATTGCAAGCCTGGAGCACTGGAGTGATGATCCTTTCCCATCTTAAATTGGGATTTGTTCCATAAGTTTCTTAAAATTCACTTCCCTGCCCCGTTTTGGGTAATTCTAAGGAGCCGTTGGGAAGATAAGTGGGTTATTGAGGCAGCTGTGAATGTTCACCTGGAGAGGAGAAGCTCCAGGGAGAGCTCAGAGCACCTAAAGGGATCCAGGAGAGCTGCAGAGGGACTGGGGACAAGGGACAGAGGGACAGGACACAGGGAATGGCTCCCAGTGCCAGAGGGCAGGGCTGGATGGGAGATTGGGAATCAGGAATTGTTCCCTGGCAGGGTGCTGAGGCCCTGGCACAGGGTGCCCAGAGCAGCTGTGGCTGCCCCTGGATCCCTGGAAGTGTCCAAGGCCAGGTTGGACACTGGGGCTTGGAGCAGCCTGGGACAGTGGGAAATGTCCCTGCCATGGCAGGGGTGGGATGGGATCATCCCTAAATTCCCTTCTAACCCAAACAGCTCTGTAATTCCATGATTTTCTCACCCTGTGGTGTGGAATCTGTGTCCCAGGAGCTCAATTCCTGTGCAGCGGTGCTGCTCCATCTCCCTCTGGATTCGGCATTTCTGGGTGGGGGGACCGGGAATGTTTCGCTTTCTGTCTCAAAGCAATTTAGTCAAACAAATAAAGTTCCCAGGCTTTCATGTCCCCGGGAATTTTAAGATCACAAATCGCGGCTTTGGGAACACATGTTTGGCTTGCCATGGAAGTGGCCTCTGGAAAAACAAACCAGCCCTTTCAGGACACAATTCCCAGCTTTTCTGGCCCTCTCACGGACCAGGGAACAGCCAGAACTGGCCACGGGAGGCATTTCTGAGTGACCCTGGCCAAGAGACGGTGTCACCTTCGCCCTGCTTCAGGGCCTGTTGGCCTCAAAAAAGCCGGGAATAGGAGCGGGAATTCGGGCTCAGGAGTTTTAACACCAATAGGTGGCAGGCAGAGCTCAGACGTGTCGGGAATCGCCAACTCCGGCTTGCTCCGGGATGGGATGAGGAATTCGGGTACTGCTGGACCTGGGTAGGCCTGAATCCCACCTTCCTTCAGGGAATTCTGATGGACTGGGAGCCAGAGGGAGCAAGGACAGGAATAGCTGTGGTTTAGCAGCTCCAGGGATGGCAACACCTGGAGTGTTTGGTTGTTTGAAGGCGGCAGCCTGTGCTGTTCGGAAACCAAACTGGGTCAAACATCTCCTGCTCAGGTCACCCTGGTACGGCAGGAAAACTGGAGCAGGCACCAGCACCCGTGTCAGTGACAGGATTCCAGAATTATCAGGGTGGGAAGAGCCCCTCAGGATCACCCAGTGCCACCAGCATCACCCCAACCCTGTCCCCAAGGGCCACATCCAGACTCCTTTGGGACATTCCCAGAGACAGTGACTGCAAACCTCCCTGGGCAGCTCAGCCCAAGGCCTGAGCACTCTGACAGGGAAATTTTCTGTCCCAATCTCCACCCTGAGCCTGCCCTGGTGAGATTTGAGGCCATTTCCTCTCCTCCTGTCCCTGCCCCTCCTGTCAGGGACTTGTGCAGAGCCACAAGGTTCCCCCTGAGCCTCCTTTTCTCCAGGCTCAGCCCTTTCCCTGCTCCCTCAGCTGCTCCCAGGCTGTGTTTTCCAGCCGCTTTCCCATCTCCATTCCCTCCTCTAGACACGCTCCAGCCTCTCAATGTCCTTTTTGAGGTATTCCCACAATTTTAAAAAAAAAAAAAAAAAAATCCCAACACTTTTTTTTCTTTTTTTTTTTTTTCCTTTTCTTTTCTTTTCTTTTCTTTAAGCCAGTGAAAAGTACTGTAAGCTTAGAATTTTCACAATCAAAAAATTTTCATGGTCAAAACTCCCCAGTTTCACCCAAAATCCGTGATTCTGAGGGAGTGCAACATTTTCTTTCTGCTCCCCAGTCCTTCCTTCCTTCCCACGTGTCTCCTGTGAGCACGGCTTTGAGGCAGGACTGAGCAAATGTCCTGACCACAACGGGAGCACGGCTTTAGGCAGGGCCGAAATCAGGGCGAAGTGGAAATTAGTAAAAAAAAATCCCACGTGTTTTTCCAGCCAATTAGAGCACCAGGGAAAGTTTGTTTGTTAATTAAACCTTTCCCATACGTTGAGAAAAAAAAAAAAAAGGGGGATAATTTTAGGGTTTTAGTGTCTTCTTAAGGATATTTTTGCTGTTGTGTCAGGTAATTTAAATAAATTGTTTTCCCAAGGACCTGTGAAGTGATGAGTTTTATAGAATCATTGATAAATGGCTTCAGAGAAAGGCTGGGAATTATCATCCCTAAATTAATTGCAGGGATGGGAGCATGGAGAAGTAAACTAAGAGCTGAAGGACACCCAGCAAGCTCTGGAAATGTTCAGGTGGAGAAAACAGGACCTGAACGCAATAACTGTTTCCACAAAGCCCAGATGTATCGATCATGGAATTCCAGACTGCTTTGGGATGGAAGGGACCTTAAAAATCATCTCATCCCACCCCTGCCATGGCAGGGACACCTCCCACTGTCCCAGGCTGCTCCCAGCCCCAGTGTCCAACCTGGCCTTGGGCACTGCCAGGGATCCAGGGGCAGCCACAGCTGCTCTGGGAATTCCAGCCCAGCCCTCAGCACCCTGCCAGGGAACAATTCCTGATTCCCAATCTCCCATCCAGCCCTGCCCTCTTTCAGTTTGAAGCCATTCCCCCTTTTCCTGTCCCTCCAATTCCTGACGAATTGTCCCTTTCCGTGCTCCCTGTAGCTCCTTCAGACCCTGGAATTTGCTCTGAGGTCTCCACACAAACTCCTCCAGGTTGAACATTCCCAACTTTTCCATCCTGTCTCCATAGGGGAGGTGCTCCAGGCACCTAAGGAGCTTTGTGGCCTCCTCTGAACTTTTCCCAACACTTCCGTGCCCTTCTCCTGTTGGGGGCCCCAGGTCGGTGCAGAGCATTCCCGGTGGGATCTCACAAGTCTGTCGTTTTCACAGAGCGTAAAATCCAGCCCGAAGCAGGCTGAAAACCAAACATCGTGGAATTCTCAGCATTCCCCTGTGCAGAGGGAAGAGTGGAGAAGCACAAGGGAAAACCGGGAGGACTGAGACCCCTTGGGCGTTTATTTGGGGATTGGGAGTGGTGGGGAGTCGGCAAGAAATGCTTGGAAAGAGGAACCCGTGAGTGGTTTGAGGATGATTTTATGTCTCCTTTATCGCTTGCATCAAAAGCAGACACAGCCAGTGACTGTCACTCAGTGGGAACAAAAATATTCCCGGGTGGATTGAATGTCTCTTTTTTTACTCTGGTGACAGGGACAGCACCCAGGGAGGGGCTGGAGCTGTTCCAGCAGGGATTGAGGTTGGATTTGAGGGAAAGGTTCTTCCCCCAGAGGGTGCTGGGCACTGCCCAGGGAATGGGCACGGCCCCGAGGCTGCCAGAGCTCCAGGAACATTTAGAAAATTCTCCCAGGGGGGCCCAGGCTGGGATTGTTGGGGGTCTGGGCAGTCCTGGATGACCCCTGTGGATCCCTTCCAGCTCAGGATATTCTGTGGTTGTACAGAAATTCAAAAGACATCGGTGCGTCTGAATTCGGGGAAAGAAAAAACCCGAAAGCCAAACCTGTGTAAATCGCATGCAAAATTCAGTTGCATCCATTCAATTGCATCCATTCCCAGCATTAGAAAAGTTGGAGCTGTGGCTGCCCCTGGATCCCTGGCAGTGCCCAAGGCCAGGTGGGATTTGGGGCTTGGAGCAGCCTGGGACAGTGGGAGGTGTCCCTGCCATGGCAGGGGTGGCGCCGGGAGATCTTCAAGATCCCTCCCAACTCAAACCATTCCATGATCCTTTGATTATCTGATCCCATGCAAAGTCCAGTTTTCAAAGAATTTGAATTGCTAAATTGCCTTTCTCTTAACATTTCCAAAATTTAAGAATTATCCTGAACCAGGAAAGAAACATTTTCCCTAAGTTGGAGCAAATCTGGACGCGGATTTTGCAAATCTCCTCGAGTTTAAAGAAACCTTGTGGAAATGCCAGTTCTCCCCTGTGAGCTGTTCCCAGATGAGTGCAGATTCCTGCGTGTGGGGCTTTCTCCCACTGGAAAAGTGTCTCAGGGATTTGGTGCCACCCTCTCCGTGTGCCTGAAACGAAGTAAGAACTTGTTCTTACGTAATTCCAGACATGTTCCATCAGGCAGGTGAACGTGGGGCTGAGAGTTCAGCAGCAGTTTACCTTCGGAGGGGGAGGGACAATTCCCTCTGTCTCACCTTGCCGGGGATAAATCCTGCTGAAAGATTCCTCTAATTACGGCTGAGCGTTCCTCCGAGAGCTCGGGAAGCGCAGCCCAGGCCGGGAGAAGCCAAACATTTCCTTGTGTCATCCCCACGGGGCAGAAACATCCTCAAGGCCTTTGGAAGTGAGCGTGGAGCAGGGGACGGGAGTGGGATGGGAGGTGGGAGCTCCACGTGGGAGCTCCTGGGGTCACCCGGAGCTCCGGGAGGTGATTCCAGACGCTTTTCATCACCCTGGCTCTGAGTCTCCCTCAGCCCTGGGCACGGAGCCGAGACAGAGCCGGGTTTCAGCCTGAGCCAGACTTAATGCTCCATTACCCTGCCCACCTCTGCGCAGGAGAGAACAGCCTGAACACCAGGATTTAGCATTTTAAACCCTCATAAATTATCCAGGGGCCGGGCGGTGGGAATAATTCCCGATGTGTGGCCTGTCCATCCCCGGCCCCGCCAGGTGGGTGGGACACCAGGAATTTCCTCCTCAGCCTTTCCCTGTCCTCATTCGGAGACTTTGAAGTGGGTTCTCAGGACAGGTTTTTGGGTTTGTTTTGTTTTTTTTTTCCAGTTTACACGCTGCTGATGTGGATTTCCCATGGGATTTTCCTGGGATTGTCACCTGACGGTAACATCCAGAAACCTGCTGGATGTGAGAGGCTGGCGTGAAAATCCCCAGGCTCCAAAGGAAAATCCTGAGGATGGGAGGGAGTATTCCTCCAGTCAGAGAAGGCACAAATTCCACCGAAACAAAGCCATTCCTGGGAATTCCAAGGGATAATAAACACGTTCTTCTCTAGGAGAAAGGGAAGGGCAAGGAGCGGCTCTGGGATGTGCGAGGAGTTTGGAGCTGCTGCCAAACCCACGCCCACACGGAGGAGGGAGAGGCTGGGCTGCCACGGGCCACCCTCCAGTTCAAATCCTGCCCTGCATCCCTGCAGGACCGCATTCCCTGCTCCAGAGCCACCGGTGAGGGATGACACACGAGATGCTCTGCCTCAAAAGCGTCCTCAGGAGTTCCGTGACTCAGCTCCTTCCTCCCTCTCTTTTCAGGGTAAGGAGCACCTCACCTCTGGATTCCCTTCTGGGAAGAGGAGAGGGAGGTGTCACCAGTTTTTTCCTTCGCTTAACACACTTATCCTCCAGTCACACGCCTCTGTTGCGCTGCCTGGAGGTTTTCCCATGCACGGGGAAGCCAATGGAGTGGAATTCCAAGTTGGAGAGCGCTTGTAAAAATGGCATCGTGCTCAGCTGTAGAGCCAGAGGGCTTTTTGGCTGCTCCTTGGGTTTTATCTGGGTCTGGAAGAGTTCACAGTGGCAAGAAAAAATAAAGGGAAAAATAAAGTGTGAGGAGCAGGAAAGGGATTGGGGTTGTGTCCCTGTGCCCCCTGAGGTGAGAGCCCAGCTGCAGAGCTGGGATCCAGCACAGGGAGCACCTGGAGCTGCTGGAGAGAGCCCAGAGGAGGCAGCAGGATGAGCAGAGGGATGGAGCAGCTCTGCTGGGAGCAAAGGCTGGCAGAGCTGGCATTGTTCAGCCTGGCCAGGAGAAGCTTTGGGCTGAGCTCAGGGTGGCCTTGCAGGGCCTGAAGGAGCCCCAGGAAAGCTGGAGAGAGACAATTCCCAAGGGCTGCAGGGACAGGACACAGGGAATGGCCTCACACTGAAAAATGACAGGTTTAGATGAGATTTTGGGCAAAATTTCCTCCCTGTGAGGGTGTTGAGGCCCTGGCACAGGGTGCCCAGAGCAGCTGTGGCTGCCCCTGGATCCCTGGCAGTGCCCAAGGCCAGGTTGGACACTGGGGCTTGGAGCAGCCTGGGACAGTGGGAAGTGTCCCTGCCATGGCAGGGGTGGGATGGGATGAGCTTTAAGATCCCTTCCATCCCAAAGCAGACTGGAATTCCATGATGAGCAGACTTTGAGGGTGAGGAGAAATCAGGGATGAAGCCATCCCACAGCAGGAGGCACAGGGAACACTGAATGCTCAGAGGAGTGGAAGAAAAGATTCAGGAGAAACACAGCTTTGAAAGGTGTGGGAAGATCAGAAGTTTTGGAATTCCAGAGTGGGAAAAGCAAAACTTTTGGGAAGGACAACCAGCCTGCATGTTCTTGCTGGGCGTGACCACACAGAATTCCCTGGATTTCTCGTTCCTTTGGGATTTTTGTCACTGACCATTTATTTCGGAGAGCTCCCAGCTCTGCACACTTGACACTTTTTTAGGCAGCCTCTGCCAGCGCTCAGGGAATGTTTTGCATGGGATTTCTCATTCCTTTGGGAAAGAGGGGCAGCCGACAGCTCTAACAAGTGCCCTGGCTTTCCCTGTGAGAGTTGACTCCATCAGGAATGGGAGGAAATAACCTTCTCCACACGGAACACGCTGCCTTGTAGAGAGGAAAGGCTTCATCAAAACCAGGCTCACCAGAGCTCGCTTGAACCATTTTATAGCCCTTCAAATGTAAAACATATTTCACGACGGCCCTTTCGCCGTGTTATAAGCTTATTTACGAGTCTGCGCGTGTCCATAAATCCTCCTTTAATCCTCCTCTCTGTTTTTCCAAATTAACACGTTTGCCAGGAAGGAGGTTACAAGAGAGATGATGAAGTGCCAGATTCCATCTCCCGGATCTTTTGTGCTCCTAAGGGGAAAAGAAAAAAAAAAAAAAAAGAAAAAAAAATCATTAAAAACAAGGAATGAACGAGGCAAACGCCACAGAGCTTTGCTGCTGGTGGCAGTCAGGGTGATGAGGCTGCCTCGCTCCTGCTCCTGTCCTCCACTCCTGTTTTGGGACAATATTCCAATATTCCAACTCATTCTGCACAAGCCCCTGACAGGAGGGGACAGCCGGGGGGGGTCGGGCTGTGCTCCCAGGGAACAGGGACAGGAGCAGAGGGAACGGCCTCAGCCTGGGCCAGGGGAGGCTCAGCTCGGACAGCAGCAGGAATTTCCCCATGGAAAGGGGGCTCAGGCCTTGGCAGGGGCTGCCCAGGGAGCTCTGCAGTGCCCATCCCTGCAGGTGGCACCTGGAGGTGGCACTCAGTGCTCTGGGCTGGGGACAAGGTGGGCACGGGGCACGGCTGGCACTGCCTGGGCTGGGAGGGGTTTTCCAACCTTAATCCTGGGATTCCAGAAAGCTCCACTCATAAATATCCTTGTGTAGCCCCACTCTCTGCACGGTTCCTTGTGGAAATGGGGATGCTGGAGGCAATGTCTGGTACTGGGACTGACTGACTTTTCCATGATAATATTCCAGGTTTCTGCTGCTCACAATTCACTCCCAGCACCCGATTGCATGGATTTCCAGAGTAAACAGGGAACAGCAGCCCCTTTTCATCTCAGCCTAAATGCCATGCTGAGACTTGGAGACAGCTCTGGGAGAAAAGCTGGATCGTGGGATTTTGCAGCCATGAGCCCAGCACGGAGAGAAATCCAACTGGATCTACGGCAAGGAGCTCGTGATTGATCAGGTGGAATTTGGGAGAATCCGTGGACAAACCTCACCCTTCTGGGGTGGTAAGAGGAGATGGGAGGTTGTTGAATCCCTGGAAGGGGAATCCCAGAAAAACGGGGAACTGAGAGGTCTGGGAACACTTGAACGAACACCTGGATGGATTCTGCACCTGGAGCAAGGCTGGATGTTGGACAGGGGAGGAAGGAGAGCAGCGCTGTGGGAAGGGATGTTGGGATTCCGGTGGATGGCGAGGAATGTTCCCTGGGAGCCAGGAGAGCCAGCCCTGTCCTGGGGGGCACCAGGCACAGAATTCCCTGTTTTTCCCAAGATTCAATCCAACCCTGCCCTGCCTCGGTTTAAAACCATTCCCACTGTCCTGTCCCTCTCCCTCTCCCTATAAAAATCCCTCTCCCTCCTTTTCCTAAACCCCTGGAAGGGCTCTAGGATCTCCCCAGAGCCTTCTCTCCCTCGGGTGATCACTCCCACCGCAAACATTTACCTTTTTATCTGCTTTTTAAAATATTTCTGGTTATTTGTGCGCTGCCTGAGAGGGAGAATTTTGGGAAAAGCCGCTGATTTGGTGGGAACAAGTGAAACATTAAAAAACTGTTGGCTGTTCCTTTATTAAACGGTGCAAATCCCCCGACGAACCCAAAAATCATCCGTAGATTTTGAGACGTTTGGAATTGAGGACTGGTAGAAATCTGGTCACCGGTGGAACGTCGTTTTCATCCTTAAATAATCAAGGCCGTAAAGCAAAACAAAACAGGGCAGAACAAAATAAAACAGAACAAAATAAATCAAAATAAAACAAAAGCCTCCCTAAACCAACCCCAACCCCCCCCCAAGCTTAATTAGAGCCACATTCCCCCAATTCGCAGCTGAACGTTTTTTGAAATGGGGCTGCAGCTCCCTTCCAATTATGCGGAGCAATTAGAGAAGCTCATCAAGACATCCTGAGGTCTCATTAGGGAGAGTGTTGGTTGCTGCAGACATCTTCAGAGATTTCAGCAGTGTCTGGGGCTCGTCTCCCCCTCCCAGCCGCATTCCCGCTCTTTGGGAAGAGTCAGACCGTGACTCCCTTCTCCTTAAACGCTGCTCACTGCTCTCAATTTATAGATTAAATGTTATTCGTTTGTATTGGATGATTTAAAAAAAAAAAAAAAATTAAAAAAAATAATCTGATTTTCTTCGTGCTGTCAGAGGCTTGAAATAGGAAAAAAAAACCACCCCAAAACTCCACTGAATTTATCTGGTTTTTTTTAGCTTTCATAATTCATAATCTCATAATTTTAGCTTTCTCAGGGAGATAAATATGATTTCCAAGGCAAAATTGTTGGGTATTTCCTTATGGGAAAACAGTTAGCAGCCTGTGCCTCAATGGTGAGGAATATAAATCCATAAATATAAATTTGGGTGGAAAAAGGGCTGAAATAAATAAAAATGGTATTTCCTTAGAGCTTTCATGGGAGATTTTGACCTGGACATGGAGGATCCTTTTGCTTGTGAAAAACGGTGCTGGGGATCAAAGATAAAATAACAAACTTCACTCAAGAAGTTGTTTTTCATGGATAAAAATTTGTTGTATTTCCCTTTATTTGCGTTGGTCCCTCCATCCCCTGCTGTTGTTTGGGCTCCGGTTGTGTTTTTTGCTGCTGCTCACCGTCATGGAAAATGTTGCCCAAAGCCAGACAGCCAAGAGATAAGAGCAGAGCTTTTTCCGGGATATTTTGGTTCATTTTGGAATGCTGTGCTGGAGTTTAGGGAGAAAATTTATGGCAGAGACCAAATAAATTATTTTCAGGGAGCGCCGCTTTTTAACTTCAGGAGGCAGCGGGATGGAGGAGTAATTCCAGAGGGTAAACGAGACATTCCAGCTGGCACGAGTGGCATTCCTCAGGAGCTCCACCAAGGATGGTCCCCAGGGATTCTGGAGCTCATGATGGTGCCAGGAAACCGAGTTGAGAAATGTCTTTGTCATCGCTGTCACTTTAATCCACTCCCGTGGGGACACAGGGTGCTCTCAGCTGGTTATTCCCAAACTGGGATTTGTAAAATATCAGCGGCACGAATATTTAGAGCTTTTTTGGGAAAATCACAGGACCAGATTTTGCTTTCAGAGATTCACAGGGTGCTTTGGGTGGGAAGGGACCTCAGAGCCCATCCAGTGCCACCCATTCCATGGTCAGGGACACCTCCCACTGTCCCAGGCTGCTCCAAGCCCCAGTGCCCAACCTGGCCTTGGGCACTGCCAGGGATCCAGGGGCAGCCACAGCTGCTCTGGGAATTCTATTCCAGGGCCTCAACACGCTCACAGAGGATTTTTTCCCCAACATCCCACGTAAACCTGTCATTTTTCAGTTTGAGGCCATTCCCTGTGTCCTGTCCCTGCAGCCCTTGGGAATTGTCTCTCTCCAGCTTTCCTGGGGCTCCTTCAGGCCCTGCAAGGCCACCCTGAGCTCAGCCCAAAGCTTCTCCTGGCCAGGCTGAACAATGCCAGCTCTGCCAGCCTTTGCTCCCAGCAGAGCTGCTCCATCCCTCTGCTCATCTCCTGACCTGCTCTGCTCTTCCTGAAGATCCTGGGATTCCCTAAGGGTGATGGAGGTTTCTCCATGCAGGTGCTTGCCCAGTCCCAAGGCGTTCCCATATTTCCCTGGGATGCTCCTGCATTTCTGACCATGCCAAGGACCTTTGGGTGTCTTCCCACAGAGCTTTGGATGCATAAATAGAAAGAGAGGATAAAAATACGAGGGAAATCTCGAATGCTAAACCCGGGAGATGCCGCTTCGTTCGTCCCCTCATCCTCATTAATTTATGTCACAAAATTGGAGCTTCCTAATGAGGACTAAGAACGCTGAAGCACCAGGACATTGAAAATCACTGTAGAGATTCCTGGGATTTTAAAGGTGTCAGCCTTGGGGAGGAGGACAGCAAACGTTTTGGGAATGTGGAGCAAGGGGATTCTTTAATGAAAACTGAATATTTTTGACATGAATCATCTCCTTAGCTGAGACAAACCAGAGATATTTATTTTCCAGACTGGGATCTTTGAAAACTGTCCCCAGTTTTGGGCATTGATTCTGATCTGGAGGAGCTGTTTCTGTTCCTTCTCTCATCACGAGACAGGAGTGGATTGCAATTGATTTCACCGTGGACTAACTACATTTGAGCTGGATTAATCACTAATGAAAGTATGGCTGCTTTGATAATTTACTCTAGCACCAAGCTCAGTATGAACATGAGGAAAAAAAAATTTATTTATTTGGGATCATCCACCAGTTTTTCATCATTTTGCGCCATCCATTCCCACCTCTGCCGCTACACTTCCCAAAAATAGCTGCGGATCTGTTTTTTCGGTGCCTGAGAGTTTGGGGAAATTACTAACTACCAATTTTAAGGGGAATTGGGTGGCTCAGATCCCCCCTTTTCCGGAGTGCCAGGAGAACATTTTGGATGTGGGAGGCAAGCCTGGCTTTACTGAGCCCTCCTGGCTGAGCTGAGGGGTGACCACACTGATCTGCAGCTCCCATGGACTGAGCGATAGGAAGCTCCAGGATCCAGGATCCTCTCCAGCTCTTTTCCTCCTCTTTAAACTGAGGGAGATTTTGCAGTTCTGTCACCCTGGTTTTTCTGAGTTTTTTGAAGCCTTTTGATTGTTCATAAAATGGAGTCAGACTTTTTAGCTACTGTACAATATTAGGAGCAGTTTCTATTTTTTCTCACACATGTAATATAAACAAATCCTTAGTTTTTCATTCCCTGTCCTTTGTTTGCATATTTCTAACCTGAAAACAATTGTAACTGACAGCTGGTCTGGCCATTCAGCTGAGGGGTGAAAGCTCCAGAAGCCAATCCACAGCCAGACCCACAAATGTGTAAAAAGTAAGAAATAAACAGGCAGAGGGGCTCTGGGCTTGGCTCTCTTGGAGGAACATCTCTGCCCTGCGAAATCTCCCGTCTCCGTGTGATTGCTTTGCGTGTCCCGATCACACAGTTCAAAAGCACCACTCCACATCAGGACACATCAATCCCTGTGGGTCTTTTCCAGCCTAGGCTCAGCTTTAATGATGTCTGCCCTCAGCTGTGTCAAGATCAATTAATCCCGAGTCTAACTCTTAAGCAGTCACACTAGAATAGGTTTTGAGTGAAGCAAAAATTAAATTATTTCATGCACATAATTCCAAACGCCATTGCTGCTGTATCTGTGTATTCAAGACCTGTCTTAGTTTAGTTTGAGATCTCAAAGCTCATCCAAAGTTGCCTGGATGGGACTGGAGTTTTTTTTTTACCCAGAAGAAATTCTGCTCCTCAGTTCACTTTTTATTCCAATTCCCTCACGCCACTGATCCAACAAATCCCTTTTCAGCCCAGAAGCGAGAGCTGCCTCTCTGTCACGTCCCAGGGAATTTTGGCTTTACCCACAGCCGCTTTTGAAAGAGTTCCACCTCCCAAATGAAACCTGAGAGCCACATCAGCATTTTCTGTGCATCATCTGTGGATTTTAGACAGGTCTCATCTTAGTTTGAGATCCCAAAGCTCAGCCCAAGTTGTCTGGATGGGGCTGGAACCGGGGTTTTTCATGGATTAAACAAAATCCTGGCTCTGAGGGCAGCAGATCGAGGCACCACTCATGGCATTCCTGGAGCTCTGGTGGCCACGAGCTCCTCTCTCCCAGGGGTAGAGGGAGTGGGGAAACATTCCCACCCAAAATCCAGGGAAGAAGGAGGAGGAGTGTGAGGTTTTTATCTTATTTTTCCTCTGTTAGAGCCGGGATTAAATGCTCGAGAGGCGAAGTTTTCGTGTTTGGGCTCAGGTATTTGTCTTTCTTATCTATAGCACAGTCTTACAAGTTGTGAGTTCCAGCCAACAAGGTGAAAATGGCTCTGGCTCTGTCTGTTTCCAAGGTCTTTTAAGCACTAATTGGCCAATTATGAAACTACACCTAAATTATTTTGACTTTTAACCCAATAACCAACCACCCCTGGCCCGCAATGGGGACTTTTCTACCCAATTCCAAAATCCCACCCAGCCCATGGAGAAGAAGGTGAAAAAGAAGGACTCAGCCTCTGCCCTAAATCCTCCACCTTGCTTTCTCTCTATTCCTGTGTTCTAAACCCTTCAGCTCTGAGTTTTGCCCCCTGTGCTGTCACACACTTCTATCCCAGCTGCACAGCCACAATCCCAGTGCTGTCACTCCATTTTGGGAGCTGTTCCACGGCCTCAGGTCAGTGCAGTGTTTGCTGGGGGCTCGGTGCCTGGCAGCACAGGAACTCTGCAATTCCCTGTGCCCAGGGTTCCAACACAGCTCTCCTTCCCTGAGGTGGTGGCACTTCACCGGAGTCACGGACCCCTGACCATTCCCCAATCCCATGGGTGAAACCACAGGGTCGTCCTTCCTCTGCAGGGACGAAATTCCTCCCCTGGCATGTGCAAGCAGCGTGTGGAGTGCTGGAAATGAGAACCTTATCCGGCCAGGAAGTGTTTTCCTGGAGCAATTTTTCTATTTTTAGTGAATAAACACCTCGCAGAGGGAGAGATGTTGCGCAAGGCCCTGGCTCTGGTTGTTCCACCTTTAACCTCGCAAATTTCGGGGGCACTTGTAGCTCCACTTCACCCAAAATGGGCAACTTTTAGCCAGTAAAGGGTTAAATTTTCCATTAGGAAAACCCCAGATTGAAGAAAATTGGGGAACTCTGGGGGAAACACGGCCTGTGCTGCGATTCCAAGAGACCACCCCTGAGTGCCATGGGACAGCAGGAATCCACAGGGATTAAAAACAGGATCGGGGGGATATTTGCAAATTTTTTCCAAGCTGGACAAATCCAAGGAGCTGAATTCATGGGGGCAACTCCAGGTTTCACTCACCTGTTTTTATTCCCTAAATACAGGACTAAACTCCACTCAAGAAGAAAAGGCCTCAGGTTGCATCAGGGGAGGTTCAGATTGGATACTGGGGGGGGAAAAAATTCCCTGCAGGAGTGGTCAGGCATTGGAATGAGCTGTCCAGGGAGGTGGTGGAGTCTGGAAGTGTTCCAGAGGTGTCTGGATGTGACCTTTGGGGATTATGGTGATGGTGGGACTGCATGATGCTCAAGATCTCCTCCAGCCTTGATAATTCCTTGATTCCCTGATTATTATAAATTTACTTTTTCCTCCAAATAACCCCAAATCCCAAGGAGAACAGCAATAAAAAAATCCCAGTGGTGCTCCCCAGCGAAAAAAAAACCCCAAATAAAGAGTGTGATAGATGTTAACATGGAATATTTTGACGAGGAACAGCGAGAAAAAGCAAATAAAGGTGTGCATTTCACTTTTTCTGTTCGGTTTTGGCAGCAGGGAAAATGTTGACACGGCTCTCAGGTTTCATTTGGGAGGTGGAACTCTTTCAAAAGCTTCTGTGGGCAAAGCCAAAATTCCCTGGGACGTGACAGAGAGGCAGCTCTCGCTTCTGGGCTGAAAAGGGATTTATTGGATCAGTGGCGTGAGGGAATTGGAATAAAAAGTGAACTGAGGAGCAGAATTTCTTCTGGGTAAAAAAAACCAGGATTGTCATGCGTATGTCTTGGTTTGGAAAGACAGGTGTCTGCTGAGGAAGGCAGGAGCTTCCCTTGGAATGGAGAATGCAAACCTCCTCCCTCCGAATTATAATTCTGAAATTAGGGGGCTCTGAGGCAAAGATATGGGAATAGGAATAACAGTTATTTAATAGGAAAATTTAAATAAAAATGTAATAGTACAAACCAAAAGCGAGCCCTGCCCGGGTGAGAGCGCAGCCGACACGCTGCTGCTCAGGGCGCTGCTCCCAGCCCAGCCCAGCCTCCTGCAGTGACAGATGTGGTTCTGGCAGCAGGGATCCTGCAGCAGGGTGCAGTTTCCCTCTGCAGCTCCCGTGGTGCTGGGATGGCTCCGGGGCTCCTCTGGCAATCCCGTGCACACGGGCTGTGCTGCTGTTCCCAGGGCCAGGTGTGATCCAGCCGGGAATGCCGGGCTCCTCCCCTGGCTGCAGCATCTCCCGAGGGAGGATGGAATTGTCTCAGCCCTGCGGTGAGCCTGGATGGGCCAGGAACAGCAGAGATCCCTGCAGGGAGGAGGGGTCCTGGGAGGGACAAAGAGCAGTGACACACCTGGATTCACAGCTGGAAACAGAACACAGACTGCTGGATACATCTTGCATTGAAACCCAAGACAGCCCATAAACACTGCTGAGGAGGATTTCTGTGGAGGGGAGGTGGAATTATCCTGTCAGGAGAAACCTCTGGATAACAGAATGAGGGGAAAATGTGACAAGCGGTTGGCAAGGAAAGAAAAAAAACCAAAAAATCTGTTTGTGTGAATATTAAACTTTAGAAATATAAAATTTCCTCTCAATGTTTGGGTTGGGTTGGAAAGAATTTTAAAGCTCATTGTTTTCTGGCCCCAGACACCTTCCACTACCCCAGGTTCTCCAAGCCCCATCCAACCTTGGACACTTCCAGGGATCCAGAGGCAGCCACAGCTTCTCTGGGAATTTCATTCCAGGGTCTCCCCATCCTCGCAGGGAACAACTGGTCTCTAAAACCTGAACCACACTTTTTAATATATATAATAAAATATAAAGAGAAAATCCAGTGTCCTCATGGTGAGCTCCAGGGGTCTGAAACCAAGAAATTCCCTGCAGGAAATTCCCTCCATAAATCCAGTTTTTAATGGCAAAGTTATTATTGATGCGTTTTATTTGTGTCCTTGTTTTTATTGTTAAAATAAAGATAAATATTTGCATGTTGCCCTGTGGTTTATTTTAATTAGCATCATTCTGACTTCACTCTTCTTCCACATCCCAAGGGAAAAAATGAGAGGAAATGGCCTCAGATCGCACCAGGGCAGGCTCAGGGTGGAGATTGGAACAGAAAATTTCCCTGGCAGAGTGCTCAGGCCTTGGGCTGAGCTGCCCAGGGAGGTTTGCAGTCACTGTCTGTGGCAGTGCTCAGGAGCAGTCTGGATGTGGCCCTTGGGGACAGGGTTTGGGTGATGCTGGTGGCACTGGGGTGGCTCTGGGTGATCCTGAAAGTCTCTCCCAACCCTGATGCTTCCATGATTTTCTGACACCGCCAGTGTGCAGTGCAGATTGACTTCCCCTTATCCAAACAACTTTGGGCACTTCCTAATTTGGGGAAATTTATTCCGTGAATTTATCAGTAGATTGATTTAAATACAATTTACATTTACTCTAAAATACCCTGTATTTTCCTGATTTTGTTCATTCCTGCTCTTTTTTTCCCCCAGTATTCCAATTAAACAAACAAAAAAGGCCAGGGAAGGGTCAACCTTAAAAACATCTCCTCTGCTCTTTGGAACAGAGGGAGCTAAACCACAAAATAAACCACAGTAAAAAAAATGACTGGTGAGATGAGAATAACTTTGTATCCGTGGGAGGAACAAATCAGTCTCGAAGGTCTCCCGAACCATTCTTGAACCAGTCCCAAACTTGTCCCAAACCATTCCCAATCCAGTCTCAATCCAATCTCAAATCAATCCCAAAACAGTCCCAAAGCACTCCTAAACCAATCCCAAACCGGTCCCAAAGCACTCCTAAACCAATCCCAAACCGGTTTAAAACCTGTCCCAAACCAGTCCCAATCCAATCTAGATCCTGTCCCAAACCTGTCCTAAACCAATCCCAAACTTGTCCCAAACCAATCCCAGACCAGTCCCAAACCAATCCCAAACCAGTCCCAAACTAATCCCAAACCAGTCCTAAACTAATCCCAAACCAATCCTAAACTAATCCCAAACCAATCCTAAACTAATCCCAAACCAATCCCAAACCAGTCCCAAACTAATCCCAAACCTGTCCCAAACCAGTCCCAAACCAATCCCAAACCAGTCCCAAACCAGTTTAAAACCTGTCCCAAACCAGTCCCAATCCAATCTAGAACCTGTCCCAAACTTGTCCTAAACCAATCCCAAACCTATGCCAAAACAATCCCAAACCTGTCCCAAACCAGTCCCAAACTAATCACAAACCAGTCCTAAAGTAATCCCAAACCAGTCCCAAACTAATCCCAAACCTGTCCCAAACCAGACCCAAACTAATCCCAAACCAATCCCAAACCAATCCCAAACCTGTCCCAAACCAATTCCAAACCTGTCCCAAACCAATCCCAAACCAATCCCAAACCCTTCAACGTCCTCCGACCATGGGAATTTAACTCCCTTTCTTAACACATTTGGAAAATCTTCCCAATATTCAAGCACCATCTTTCCCAGCCTAAAAACCTTAATACAAAAGAAATTTCAGTCACCAATAAGAGTCGATCCTATTTGAGGATTCGGGGATAAAATCCTCACCGATTTCAAGCTCATGCAGCTTCCAAACAAAGATTAGCAGGGAAAATTCCACAAGGCAAATCATTCCTGATGCATTTAAGAAAACATCAGGTTTTTGATGAAATTCAAGGCAAAGAATTTTTGGTCTTTTTTTTGTTTTCCTTGAGGCTGCCAGATTGAAATCAGGAGGAATTCTCTTCCTGGGAAGGGGGCTCAGGCCTTGGGAAGAGCTGCCCAGGGAGCTTTGCAGTGCCCATCCCTGCAGGTGGCACCTGGAGGTGGCACTCAGAGCTCTGGGCTGGGGACAAGGTGGGCACGGGGCACAGCTGGCACTGCCTGGGCTGGGAGGGATTTTCCAAATTTAATCCTGGGATTCTAAACAAGAGGAGTGGAGAGAAACATCAGTGAGCTGAGAGGGTACTGAAACTTTTCATATTTTGATGCCTTCTTTAATTTCTCTTTTTCTCTGGTTCCTAAAAAGGCAGGAAGTGCTCGGGCCAGCTGGGCTCAAGGACCTTTGACTCCTTCCCTCGGATTTCACTGGAATCTCCTCCCTGAGGAGCTCCTTCCCCCTTTGCTCAGCAACGCAAAGACATCAAACACGTGAAAAAATAATTACTTATCTGAGGCAAAAAGCAGCTCGTTGGAGTTGACACCTGAGTTGTTCAGAGAGGTGCAAAGGCTCCTTTTGGGAAGGTGGCACAGTTTTACCCCAGGGAGATGAGGTGACACAAAAGATTTCCCTGTCTGGATGTTGAGGGGAGAACCCCGGAATGGGAAAATGTTAAAGGTCCCTCCTGGGATCCCCATTCCCATCGTGGGTGGGGGACAGGGGGTTTGGGAGGTAAAAAAAACCCAGGGAAGGAAAGGGTGTGAGGGGGAACTGAGCAGCAAATCCCCTCCTCCAGCCCCACCATCCAGCCAGAAACCAGATCCCAGGCCCGGAGCCACGGGGCCACACAGACACCGAGTCTAAATTTCATGTACTTCCCTCAAACGATGATGTAATTCCAAACTTCTCCGGAGTTCAGGAAAATTAATGACTCAGCGTCTTGTTTCAGCTCCCTCCAGCCGTGCTTTCAGCTTTGGTCAGCATCAAACACGGATTTTTTGGAGGGGCTGGGAGGGAGGGGATTGAGGAGTCACCGTCTCTGGCTGTTGTTCCCATCAAATCCGTGTCACAAATCCCTCCAGGCTCCGTTTTGGGATCAGCACACGCGGCTTCGGTATCGAGTAACGGCCTCTGCATCCTGGAGGAGAGGGGGAAATAGCAAAGGAAAAAAGGGAAATGAAAGCAGGCAGAGGGGAAAAAAAATCCCACTTAAAAATAGGGAAAATGTGAGTGAAGTGGAGATTATGATTCAGTTTTCTAACCACAGCTTCAAGGTCCCCATTTGTGGACAGGATGTGACTTCATGCTCTTGTGGGGGACCAGGAACCAAGATGGGTGAGCGAATCCTTCTGGTCTAATTCTGTTTGGGAAAGAAAAAACCCCAAATCCTTTCTGCTGGTATATTTGGAAAATAGGAACCCCCAAATCCTTTCTGCTGGTATATTTGGAAAATAGGAACCCCCAAATCCTTTCTGCTGGTATATTTGGAAAATAGGAACCCCCAAATCCTTTCTGCTGATATATTTGGAAAAGAAGAGCCCCCAAATCCTTTCCACTGGTATATTTGGAAAAGAAAACCCCCAAATCCTTCCCGCTGGTATATTTGGAAAATAGGAACCCCCAAATCCTTTCCACTGGTATATTTGGAAAAGAAAACCCCCCAAATCCTTCCCGCTGGTATATTTAGAAAATAGGAACCCCCAAATCCTTTCTGCTGATATATTTGGAAAAGAAAACCCCCAAATCCTTCCCGCTGGTATATTTGGAAAATAGGAACCCCCAAATCCTTTCTGCTGATATATTTGGAAAATAGGAACCCCCAAATCCTTTCCACTGGTATATTTGGAAAAGAAAACCCCCAAATCCTTCCCACTGGAATATTTGGAAAATAGGAACACCCAAATCCTTCCCACTGGTATATTTGGAGTGCCAGCGAATTCTCAGGACAAAAATCTCCTGCTCTGTTCTGTCCCTCCTGGGGGAAGCTGCCCCTTCGCTGGACCTTTAGGAATGATGAAAGGACAAATGGTGGCAGCTGGAAGCGCTCCTGCCTGGCAACTGAGGTGTCACAGTGTGACACAGCCGCTGCAGCCCTGGGCGACACCAGGACTTCAGCTCTTGGCACCTCAGCGGGCTGGAATCGCTCCCTCACCCTCTGCTGAAGAGTTCAAAGTGCTGTCAAAGAGGAGATCCCCACGTGGCCCCACACGTGCAGCCCAAATTTTGGCCAGGAAGGCCACTGGCAGCTGTCTGGGATCAGGGGGAGCGTGGCCAGCAGGAGCAGGGCAGGGATTGTCCCCTGTGCCGGGCTCTTGAGGTGCCTGTGTTCGGTTTTGGGGCCTTCGCTTCAAAACGACGTTGAGGGGTTGGAGAGTGTCCAGAGGGCCATGGAGATGGGAAAGGGGCTGGAAAACACATCCTGGGAGGAGCAGCTGATGGGAAAGGGGTTGAGCCTGGAGAAAAGGAGGCTCAGAGGGAACCTCACTGCTCTGCACAAGTCCCTGACAGGAGGGGCAGTGAGTGGGGGTCGGGTTCTGCTGCTGTGTCCCAAGGGACAGGAGGAGAGGAAATGGCCTCAAATCGCACCAGGGCAGGCTCAGAGTGGAGATTGGGACAGAAAATTTCCCTGGCAGAGTGCTCAGGCCTTGGGCTGAGCTGCCCAGGGAGGTTTGCAGTCACTGTCTGTGGGAGTGCTCAGGAGCAGTCTGGATGTGGCCCTTGGGGACAGGGTTTGGGTGATGCTGGTGGCACTGGGGTGGCACTGGGTGATCCTGAGGGGCTCTTCCCACCCTGGTGATTCCATGATCCTGCAGTTCTGTCCACTGGGATTTGCAGGGGCTGCTCTGAGCCGGGTGCTTGAGGCCTCCAGCCCTTCCTTTCACCCCAGGGAGAGAAGCACTGGAGGTTTGGGAATGTGACGATGCTTCTGATGGTGCTGCCATGGACTGGGAGCAGATTTCCTCCTGACAAACCTTCCCCAGGTGCTCAGGAATGATATCCCAGAGGCATGGGAAGATGCTCTGTCTTGGGGGGATGGGGTAAAACAACTCCAACACCCCCAAAGTAGCAAAGCTGCCCATGGTCAGTGGCCACTTCTGGGCTTGGGAACCAACCCCAAGCTGAAACCAGCCTGACTCACCAATCCCAAAGTTCAGCTTTCCGATGGAAACTGGGACAAGGCATTGACAGAGCACCTGATAAATGATCCAGCGAGGGAGAGTACTGATAACTTATCCAAAGCTGAGCTGACACAGCTGGGACAGCTGACTGACACCTCGTCCCATAAAAACCCAAACCCATTTTTTAACTGGAGGGTCTCCCAACATAATTTTTCCTCGGGAGTGTGTGGAGATTCCTCCCTGGAGTGGGGACACCACTTGAGGCCATTCCTTGAGGCTGAGGGAGATTTGCCCCCTTTCCCTGTTCTGGGTGAGTAACATCAAATTATAACTTTTTTTTTCCTAATTTTAATATAATTGCTTTAAAATAGTGAACTCTACCTGTAGTTTTTATCTACCTGTGCTGTGTGGTAAATAACTCTGATTAAGGCATTTTATTATAAAAATAATAATGAATTATTATATTATATTATAGATATGTTATATATTATAACACATATATTATACATATATGATATATGATATATGATATACAATATACGATATATATGATTTATATGTTTATGTCATGTCATCTATTATCTATTATCTATTATCTATTATCTATTATCTATTATCTATTATCTATTATGTAATGTGTATTTTATATTGTATATTCATAACAAATTAATATGTATTTTATATATACAAATATCGGTCCTTATATCCTTAATCCTATGGGACAAACCTGCATAAATTATATTAATTACACCTCTGTGAGGTTCTAGGCACAGCGTTTTTCAGGGCGTTCATTCCTTTTTGTGGGGTGTCTCAGGGAAGGCTGGGATCTGAACTGAGCTTTGGAATGGGAGGGACAAGGATGGGATGGGAGGAGGCGCTCGGTATCCCAGACCCGACCTGGGCAGCCTGGATTATCTCTTAGTCCTGTGTGAGGTGTCCTCGTTCCTCTTCCACCTTCCCAGGGTCACATTTCTGCTCCATGGGATGATTCCAGCGATTCCATCATTTTTTCACCTCTGAAAACCACCCTCAGTGGCCTCCACACTCTCAAAAAGTCCTTTTCAAACTCTCAGAAGGTGTTTTGCATTTTCTTTCATCACCTCCCCAGATGCTGACAGCCCGTGAGGAACATAACCCTGGGACAAGCGAGATTTGGAGCAGATCCCGCTGTCCTCCACACCCAAATCTCCCAATTTTATTTTTATTTTTATTTTTTTTTTCTCCCTGGTTTATCCCAGACCATCCCCATCCAACCCTGCCCGCCGCGCCTTTCCTTCCTCCTCCTCCTCTCCCTCAGCTCCAGCCCGCGAGACGTTTCCGACACTGGCGATGGTTCGGTGCGTAATGGTTTTCAAAGCCTGGCTGTATCTCCTCTAAACGAGAAAAAAATAAATATCTGGGGAGCTCTTCGCACATGTCAACAGTGAAGCAATTTGTGTAGGCAGCTCTGGAAACAGTGACAGAGCGAGGAGCTGCGCATAGCTCGGTAATAATATCATCACTGTCTAGACAACTCCACAATTAACAGCCAGACAGACCCGGGCCTTCTTTAAGGAGCCTCCAACAATAAAAAATATTTCTCCAGCGGGGAGGAAAGCCGCAGCTCTCTCTCCCTGCTACCTTGAGCAGGCACAATGGAATTAATTCCGTTCGGGAGGCTTTCGGAGAGGAGCCGCTTTTCACAGGCAAAAATTGCCTTGGGTGGGGATCTTCCTGTTAAAACGCCTTCTTTAACATTCCCTGATAATGGTCGTCCTGGGCTGCTTCTCCTCTTTTTATTCACTGCAAAAAAAAAACCCCAAAACCCATTATTTTTAAAGCTCCTCCAATATCGAGGAAGACTCTGGATGGATAAAAGCTTCCCGCACTAAGCTTCCAGGGAGATTCCAAATCCCAGGTTTTGACTCTTCACTAACTCCCAGGCCCGAGGCTGCTCTCACTGCCTGATTTTTGTCTGATCCCCTCACCCCAGCCATATTCCATAGGGAAAAGCCCGGGGCAAAGTGAGAGTGTTCCCCTCAGATTTTATTCTTTAATACAGAACAGCTTTATTCAGTGTCCTGCAGGTTTTGTCCTGGAAGTCTGCAGGCAGGAATGACAGTAGATCACTCTTACCCAAAAAAACTCACTGCAGAAAGAGGGGAAAAAAAATCCTCCAAATTCCCAGTTTTCCAGTGGAAGCCAAGGCTTATCTCTTCTGCCTTGACCCAGCCTCAGCAAGGGTCATGTCCAGGGAGTGACACTGGAACAAGATGATTTTTAAAGGCCCCTCCCAAGCCAGCCCATTCCACGAGCCTCAGCCTTTTGTAGGACCCAGCCCTGGCTTTGGTTTTAGGAACGGGCACCACGGAAAGCTGGGAATGTTTCCCGTTCGGAGCTGGTGTTGGTGGCACCAGCAGCTCCTCCACGGCAGGGATGGGGAGTGACGCCAGCTGAGGAATGTTTTCCCTCAGCGCTCCCAGGCCAAGGCAAACAGGGCTTGGGGAGTTATCCCACCCCTGCCCTCCCATTTTTGTCAGGAAACACATCCCCGGGCGCCTTTTCCTCCCCGGAGGGGGTTGCAGGGTGATTTTGGGGTCGGCTTTTCGTCCTTCCCTGCTCTGAGGAGCGGCCCCGAAGCTGGCGAGTGCTCGCACCATGAATCAGCTGCTGCTCCGGGTTCAGCTGGTGGCTCCTCGGCTGCTTTTCCAGGGAGGAGCATGAGCAGCATCCCAAAGACGTGGGAAGGTTGTCAGAACATGGCAGGGTAGTGGAATAAAGGCTTTTTTTTCTTTCCCCATGCTTCCCACACTGACGTGAAAGAGGAGCAGGGTGACGCGGTTCTAAACCGGGAGCTGGCTCTGCAGATTTTTGGAAGGAGAAGAAACCAATTCTCCCTTAAAAAAAAAAAAAAAAAAAATCAGGAAAACTCTTTGTTTTTAGCACTGGCAACATCTCCAAGGAAGACAGGGCTGGGAAAATGTGTCTTTTCGTCGGACATCTGCGACATCCGTGGGAATGTTCCACTCCTGGCATCAGGAGGGTCAGGAGTTGAGCTGAGCACGTCGGAGCTCTGTCCACGACCAGGAGCAAACCCACGCCAGGGAAACTCCCACCCCGGGTTCTGGGGATGACAGGAACGTTTTGTGGAAATGTCTCTCCACGCCCAGAGCTAAGGAAAGAAACTCTGGTCAATATTCCAAAGGTTCAGGCTGGGGAGGGGACGGGGCTCAGCAGCACCGGCTGCGCTCCAGCCTGGAGCCGAGTTTAGATGTGGGCAAAGGAATGTGCTGCAATAAAACTCTGCCCATTGCCACTGCCCCTGGTTTCACAGGATCATGATTCCATGATTCCTGGAATCACCAAGAGGGGAAGAGCCCTCCAGGATCACCCAGAGCCACCCCAGTGCCACCAGCATCACCCCAACCCTGTCCCCAAGGGCCACATCCAGACTCCTCCTGAGCACTGCCACAGACAGTGACTGCAAACCTCCCTGGGCAGCTCAGCCCAAGGCCTGAGCACTCTGACAGGGAAATTTTCTGTCCCAGTCTCCACCCTGAGCCTGCCCTGGTGCGATTTGAGGCCATTTCCTCTCCTCCTGTCCCTGCCCCTCCTGTCAGGGGCTTGTGCAGAGCCACAAGGTTCCCCCCGAGCTTTAATTTAGGCTTTAAAGTGCACCAATTCTGACAACCCTTGATTTCCCTGTTCCTCATTGAAGTCAGCAATGTCAGCCTGCAAAATGCAAGGCAGGAATTGCACAGGGAGCAGCTCCTGCCCTGTTAAAAAAATCTCCTTTTCCTGCTGGATTTGGATGGTGGTGGCTCCATTTTTGCTCCCTGTGCACGAGCAGGTTCCTTGCTGGATGATCTTGAACAAATCAATTCAGGATTCACTCTGGAAATAAATCCTATGGGGGGTTTGACCTTTGCTTTGCCCAGTGTTTAGGAAACTTAGGAATTCCTGGCCAAACCTCAGGAAGAAGGCAACCTGTGCTCCTGATTATCCCAAGGAACTCCACGTGAACCTTTCTCATGGAGCAGAGTAATCCTTTACCTCAAGCAGAGCAAAATACTCAGAACTCCATTTTCCCTGGCATCCCTGAGATGTTCCATGGGGTGTGGGGTGAACCAGAGTGAATTCCAAGCCCAGCTGATCCCATGCCAGGTTTTAGGGAGCGTGGAAGTGGAAGCAGAAAGCAGTGGGACGATCCGTGTGTCTGGGGCAGCAGGTGAGGCGATCCCGCCGTGCCAGAGCTGCCTTTGGATGCTGGAGCAGGCCGGGAATGCTTTCCCTGATGTCTTGGCCACTGATCTGAAATCTCTTTTAAGGGAAAACGCTCGAGTCTGGAAAATTGTTGTGCTGCCTTCACAGACATACTTGGGAAATCAGAACATCCCCACGGAGGACATGAGTTCATCCCTGCCCTCAGACTTTTCCCCCCCCGGAACATTTGGGGAACACTTTGGACAATGCAGGAGCCTCTGAGGAGACCAAAAGGAGACAGAGAGCTCCACCACTTCCCAAAATTGTGGCCCTGTTCCAGACCAGCTATTGGCCTGAAGAAAAGAAAAAAAAAAAAAAAAAGGAAGGGGGTGCTGAGTTTGGAGCCTTTTTGCCACTCCTGGGTAGGGAGCTGCCAGTTTTTGGGGAATGCTTGAATTCCTCAGCGTCTGCTCCTCTGGGACATCAGGTTGGGAGAAGGGAGGGGAGCAGTGAAGCAACTCCCAGACCAAATTTCCAAACAATCAAAGCACAGAGACGTCCTTGAAAAGCTCCTCTTTGAAGGGTTATTTGTAACTTCTCCGTGGAAGCAAAGGCTGGAAGACTCTTTTACCAATTCAAACCCCCTCAAAACCGCCTCGTGCTCCTTTAAGAGGGGTTTCCTATCAAATCCCGGCTGCTGAAGGCAGCAAATTCCAGCGAAACTCCTTTCACCGGTGGATACAATTCATTCTATTTAAAAAATAAAAAAAAAATTAAAAAAAAAAGAAAGAAAGAAAAAGCAGCCCTGGCTGTCCTGGCTGTGTAGGTGGGTGAGAAAATGTGAACAGCTGCTCTCGCTGCAGGAGCAGCCTGCCAAAAATCCCGGTGCTGTGAACAACTGTGCTAAATTTGGTTCCCTGCTTTGGATTACTCAGTAGCCAGGCTCTCTCCCTGCCCTCATCCCAAGCACAAGCCCCTCTCTATCAAAGGCAGATGATTCCAGAGGCTGTCATCGGGCACCCGGGAACGGCAGCGCTTCCCACAAAATCTGGGGGTTCTGACAGATGACGAGGGAACAACTCATTTTTGGCAAGAGAGGAGGGAACAGCTCTGGCACTGGGGACATTCCTGGGGATGGCTGAGCCTCAGGGAACTGGGCCTGGTGTCCAGCAAGGAGAGGCAGGGATGACACATTCCATGCTCCCGAGCCTGGAGTGCCAGGAGAGATGTTGGGATGGCACCACATCCAGCAGAGCCCCCCTGCCAGGGGATGCAGAGCCCCACTCACGCTCCTTGTGTCCCTCTGGGATGGATCAGCCGTGTCCAGATGGGATGGAGAATGTCCAGGGCAGGGAATGGGGCTGGAGCCCCAGGAGGGGCTGAGGGAGCTGGGAAAGGGCTGAGCCTGGAGAAAAGGAGGCTCAGGGGGAACCTTGTGGCTCTGCACAAGTCCCTGACAGGAGGGGCAGGGACAGGAGGAGAGGAAATGGCCTCAAATCGCACCAGGGCAGGCTCAGGGTGGAGACTGGGACAGAAAATTTCCCTGTCAGAGTGCTCAGGCCTTGGGCTGAGCTGCCCAGGGAGGTTTGCAGTCACTGTCTGTGGCAGTGCTCAGGAGCAGTCTGGATGTGGCCCCTGGGGACAGGGTTTGGGTGATGCTGGTGGCACTGGGGTGGCACTGGGTGATCCTGAGGGGCTCTTCCCACCCTGGTGATTCCATGATTCTCTGGAATGCACCCCTTGGGGCTGAGCTGGATGTCTCCTTTAGAAGAGTTTGTGCTGCTGGTGGAGTGGACACTTGTCCCTTACCCCGTGGGAAGGTGGAAGTCACTCTCCCAGTCGTTATCCAGAGCATTTCCCCTTCCCTGCTGCCCAGTGAGCCCAGTTTGAAACCAGGATTTCAACCACGGCCGTCCACAAACCCCCTGCAGCAGAGACAGCCGGGAATGGGGGTGTCTGCAGAGTTCCTGGGGTGCTGGGATAGAAATTCCTCACAGAATCACTGAATCACCAAAGCTGGAAGAGCCCTTCAGGACGCTCCAGTCCCACCATCATCCCAGCACCGGCATCTGTGATCGGGATACACAAAGCAATCACACGGAGACGAGAGATTTCACAGGGCAGAGTTGCTCCTCCGGGCGAGGCCAAGGCTGAGCCAAGCCCAGAGCCCCTCTGCCTGTTTATTTTTTACTTTTTATACATTTGTGGGTCTGGCTGTGGATTGGCTTCTGGAGTTTTCACCTCCCAGCCAAATGGCCAGACCAGCTGTCAGTTACAATTGTTTTCAGGTTAGAAATATGCAAACAAAGGACAGAGAGTGAAAAACAAAGGATTTGTTTATGTTACATGTGTGAGAAAGGCAGAAACTTCTCCTAATATTGTACAGTAGCTAAAAAGTCTGACTCCATTTTATGAACAATCAAAAGGCTTCAAAAAACTCAGAAAAACCAGGGTGACAGGCATCGTCCCCCTAAACCGCGTCCCCAACTCTGACATCGCCCTCAGCAATCCCAGAGCCCGCAGGCGTCGCTGAACTTCCTGTGAGCCGCAGCTTTCCCCCCGTTTTTGAGAAGAATCCTCCACAAGCCACACTTGGACGATCCACATCTCCATCCCGCTCTTTTCCTTCATCCTGCGATTTTCTGGATGAAGTGCTTGGCTCTCAGTTAACTGCGGATTTAAACGAGGAGGCCGAGTGGTGACGGCGGGGCACAAAGCCAACATCTGGAATGTGCAGGGTTGGTGAAGACCCTTTTGTTAAGGTGAGGTCATTCCACCCTCCCTCCCCTCTCCGAGGAAATGATGGATGTTCAATCCTGATGTGTTTTTAGGAAAGCAGCAGGGAGATTGCGGCTTTGATGTGTCAGGTACCTAAGGAAGATGAAATTCTGGGAGCAGATCTTCGCCCAGCCTTTCCTACAAAATCCCAGCAATACCTCTGGACTTTAAACTCCCTCAGAGGAGCGGGAGCTTCTTGGTCTCCATCCTTCCCAAGCCAAGGAATTATTTCCTCCCAGTTCTGCACACCTCCAAAGGCTTTGGTCTTATTAACTCATCACCGTGCCGGGATCCTGCGAGAAAGTCGTGTTCCCACTATCCATACAAAACGGATTAGATGTGGGATGAAAAGGGCGTGGAAAGGTGAAGCCAGATCTAAGTTTAGCTTCCTAAATGTCAGCACGAGGCAGCTCCTGGCTTCCGTCACAATCCCGGAGAAAAATGGGTCGTTGCTCCCGCGGTTCAATTTGTTAAAACTATTTATTGTATCCACAAGACAGGAATTGCCTTGCTCGGTCTCGAAGCGATCCTTAACCCCAGAGGAAAGGAGGAATTAAAGGAATGGAGAATTAAAAGGAAATACGTCTTTTTTTTGTTAATAAAAAAATTGTTGGAAGATGATGCGTCTCTGGGCAGTTTCATTCCTTGTGCAGGATAAGAAATGTTTGGGAATGAAGGAAGGGATTAAAAAACAAACAAAAATATATACATGGGGGGAAAATTTAAAGAAAAATCTGGTTTTGGTTTTTTTGTCTTTTTTTTTTTTTTTTTTTGCTCCAGCACAAAAATCCTCCCTTGAAAATGTGCTTGCACCTCAGCAAGCCTTTTATGGGATCTTGGATGCTTGGGGATGTTTGTGTAATTGCTTCTTGTAAATGAGCTTCTCCTCTGCAACACTTTACAGGAAAGCACTTTCCTTCGCCATCTGTTATCCAGTTGTTTTAACTGGCTTTCCAGTTATTTGGAGCAGTCATTTACAAGAACCTTTTTAACCTCCAGAAAATGAAATCATTGAAGCCTCACTGGACTCCCCGTGCCTAAAAACTGAGGGGCTGAGGGTTAAAATTCCTGAGAGAGGAGCGGGAATGTGGAAATCAGTGGTGGACAACCCAAAATTGCCAATTTATTTTTTTTTTTTTTTTTTTTTTTTTAATTTCTGAGCTAATTTGTTTATTTGGAGAAAGTAGCTTGGGGGGTCTGGGGATGATTGTTCATCCCTAGGTCACTTTTGGGATCTGTGCCATTATCAGTCAATGGAAATGAACTTTGGGATTAGAAATGGCTTTGTCAGGCACAGAAATCATGGAATTATGGAATGGTTCGGGCTGGGAGGGAACTCCGAGACCATCCAGTGCCACCCTTGCCATGGCAGGGACACCTCCCACTGTCCCAGGCTGCTCCAGGGTTCCAACAGCCGCGTGTGGATGTTTGCTGGAGGAGCACGAACCTGCTCCAAGGTGCCGGAGCTGCCGCACATCGGCTTTCCTGGGAAGTTGTGCTGGGACAGGCCCCCCTGCTGGAACCCTGGGCACTGGGAATTCCAGAGTTCCTGTGCTGCCAGGCACCGAGCCCCCAGCAAACCCTGCACTGACCTGAGGCCGTGGAACAGCTCCCAAAATGGAGTGACAGCGCTGGGATTGTGGCTGTGCAGTTGGGATAGAAGTGTGTGACAGCACAGGGGGCAAAACTCAGAGCTGAAGGGTTTAGAACACAGGAATAGAGAGAAAGCAAGGTGGAGGATTTAGGGCAGAGGCTGAGTCCTTCTTTTTCACCTTCTTCTCCATGCTCTGGGTGGGATTTTGGAATTGGGTGGAAAAGTCCTCATTGCGGGTCATGGATTTGGTTATTGGGTTAAAAGTCAAAATAATTTAGGTGTCATTTCTAAATTGGACAGTTTATCCTTACAAGTCCTTGTAGAGAGAGAGATAGGGAGACATTTTTTTACTTTGTTAGCATGAAGTGCTGTAGCACCCATGGTTTGTGAGACTGTAACATTGATAAGAATTAATAAACATCAGAGTCCAAACACGAAACAACATCTCCAGCATTTAATCCCGAGTCTGGCAAGAAGAAGATAAAATCAAACACCCCCTGGCACGGTGTCAGGAGAGATCCTGCTGCTTTCCCGCTGGGAAATGAGCTGGGAATGCTGTGACTGCTGTGGCAGGATCAGGGTTTGGCTCCCTGGTGTCCCAAGTCCCCTCTCCCAGCCATCCCTGGAACCCCGAGGTGCAAAAATCCTCCCGTGCACCCCCACCCTGAGGTGCCCCCCTGCTCTCCCTGTTATCCCACGGGATGGAGACCTGTCCTGTGCTCCCTGCCTGTTGTCCATGGGGAGTGTGTCCCATCAGAGAGGTTCCAAAGGGGATGGAGGTTGGATTTTAGGGAAAGGTTCTTCCCCCAGAGGGTGCTGGCACTGCCCAGGCTCCCCAGGGAATGGGCACGGCCCCGAGGCTGCCAGAGCTCCAGGAGCCTTTGGACAGCGCTGCCAGGGATGCCCGGGCTGGGATTGTTGGGGGTCTGGGCAGGGACAGGAGCTGGATTTGGATAATCCTTGTGGATCCCTTCCAGCTCAGGATATTCCAGGATTTCAGGGCGAGCTCAAAGCTTCTCTTGCCCGGTTGGAAGGGCAGAGGCACGGGGAAGTGGGAAATTTAATGGTTGGATTTCTGCTGGAGAAATCCAGCGGGAAGGGCAAAAAAAGGCCAGTGGGAAGGAGAGACAGAAATCCAGCGGAATTAAGGATGGCAAGGGGAAAAATCCACATGAGGGCAGTGCTAGAAAAGAGGGAGACCAAAGAGGAAAAAGGGATTTAATAAGAAATTAAATGTAGTGCTTATCCCAGTCCTGGGAGGGGGGCCTGGGTCAGTAATTCATGGAGCAGGTTTCCTTCCAGCTGGGAAAACAGATCCCTTCCTTTTGAAATGGAGGAACAGCTTCCAAAACCAAGAATTTTATTCAAATTACAGGCCAAAACCAAGATGTTCACAGTTTCCGATTTGTTCCGTGGGACGTGTGGAGGCTCCGCCTCAAGGACCTCCAGGCTGGTGCTGCGGGAGCTCTCCAGGGCTGGCAGGCACCAGCACTTCCCTGGAAAACACAGAATCCAGGTGGGAAGAGCCCTCCAGGATCACCCAGTGCCACCAGCGTCACCCAAACCCTGTCCCCAAGGGCCACATCCAGACTGCTCCTGAGCACTGCCACAGACAGTGACTGCAAACCTCCCTGGGCAGCTCAGCCCAAGGCCTGAGCACTCTGACAGGGAAATTTTCTGTCCCAATCTCCACCCTGAGCCTGCCCTGGTGCGATTTGAGGCCATTTCCTCTCCTCCTGTCCCTGCCCCTCCTGTCAGGGACTTGTGGGGAGCAGTGAGGTCTCCCCTGAGCCTCCTTTTCTCCCCCAAACCTCCCCAAATCCCTCAGCTGCTCCTCCCAGGACGTGTTTTCCAAGCCCCTGGACAATCCCAGCCACCCCCAGGAAGAGGAGACATCTCCCCAGTCGTGTTTCACCTCAGCCAGAGAGAGTATCAAAAAAAAAAAAAAAAAAAAAAAAAAAAAAACACAAAAAAAAAAAAAAAAAACAAAAAAAAAAAAAACAAAAAAAAAGAAACAAAAACAAACAAAAAAAAGTTAAGTTCTAAATTAGGAGAGAATTAGGTTGTAAAACTCTGAGTTTTCTGAGTATTTATTTATATGACAAATTTTCAGTGAAAAAAAACCACTGGGTTTTTTCACTATTCATTTCACACCCCCTCACCAAACGTTTATCAGATTATTTGGAGCATTTCCATCAAAAACACACGGGGGAAGTGGAGTTTTGCAGTGGCATCACTGGGATGTCCTCACAGGGGATGGCATCTCCCATTCCCACAGCAAATCCAGCACTTCTTAGGGAACTTCCAGACACCTGGAATCAATGGGAGGCTGGTTGTTGACGTCAGGGCTGCAGGAGTTTCCCTCAGGAACTCTGTCAGACACCGGGAAATATTTTCTAATTGTGTTTTCTTGTTAAACACAACCAAATTTCCTCTGGCTGTATCCCTGGATCCTCCAGGATCCCTTCCCTCCTTCCCATGCTGCTGAGTCAGCGCTTTCCAGGGGCCTTTTTTTGGAGGCGTTCCGGAGATTATTTTCCCGACGAAAATCCACAGTTCGGGAAGAGCAGATGGTTCTGATTCCAGCTGGAGCCCGCCGTCAATTCTGATGGAAACAGAGCAGCTTTGGACTCAAACTCCCGGAATTTGGCGAGTGGGAAATATTCCAGAGCCATTCCAGCTCTCCCAGGAGAGGGTGGGATGCTGGGTGTTGGTTCTGGACGGGATGAAATAAGAGATTATGGAAAACAAGAGATCCCTGCAATCCTTCACATTCAAATCCCTTCAGAGAGGGGGGAGAAAAATCAGAGCAGCAAATGGAAAGAACTGAGGGGGAAAAGCATCCAAAAAGCACCAAAAATCCAGAAGGGATAAAAATGTGAAGAGGGAGAAGTCCAGGAGAGGAACCCAATCCAGGATTTTTAAAGGAAAAGAAAGTGGACAGAGATAAGAATGCCCAGGGCAGAGGATTGGAACTGGGTGATCTTTAAGGTCCTTTCCAACCCCAAAAATTCTGGGATTTATGAGAATAAAACCTTTTTTCCATCTTTCTGTGAGGGGAGGAACAGAAGAGGAAAGGGCTCTGGAAATTTCTCATTTCTTTACAGATGTCCAGACCTCTGTGCTTTACTTGGACATCCCAACAGCAAATAAATCTTGGGAAAGCGATTTCATTTAAATAATTTTTTTTAATTTAAATAAGAAACCATTTTATTTATTTTAAATTTTAATTGAAAAAAAAAATTTAAATAAAAACTGTTCTTGGATTGGTTTTACCTTGAGACCAAAACCACCGATCAAGCATCTTCCCCTTATTTCCTATTTCGTGTCGTTGGCTTTTGTTCATCTCTCAACCACAGCTGAGTCCAACCCCTTTAAAGAAGTCCCTGGTGGTTTTTCCGTGCCCGCAGCAGATCCTGGTGACGATGAAGGTTGGATGACACGAGCTGGTGCCCGGCTCTGGTTCCTTTTCTCACGTGCGTTAATGGGAAGTTGTGATTTAGGGCTGAGCCCTTTCCAACCCCCCCGGGGATTTTCTCGTGAATTTCGCAGCCCGGCGGCCCTGCGAGGGTTTCCACGGCAGTTTTCTTCCCTGTAATGCCCTGGTGAGACAAAAATAAAACCTGAAGTTCCTTAATTCGGCTCTAAAAGCAGCTCGGCCGCAGCACATCTCCAGCAGCGGCCGCGCTTCTGCATTCTGGGAAAACCTTCCCAAAATGGACAAAATAATAAAAAAAATAAAAAGATGAAGCAGAAGTAAATTGTGAGAACTTCAGGACAGAGCCTCTGCTGGGCTCTTCCACACCCCCCCCACAAGAAAAATCCATCTGCCCACAAGTAGCATGAGTTTTATTCTTAATAATTGCTTGGAGTATCCACAGACTGATAAAATTTCTTTTAAAAACACCGCTTCCCCTTCAGAGCATTAAAAATTCCTCTTTGCCCCGATTCCTGTGGAAATTTCGGCACGGATTGGAGCAATCCCGTGGCTGATCACCCTCTGCTGTTGTTCTGCCCATCTCTTGTGTGGCACTGAACCATCTCAGCTCAGGTCCTTCCTCTCTTTTTGCAGCTTCAGGAGGTCGAATCCATGTGGAGGTGAGATCTGAATGATCTTCAAAATTCCCTCAAAATTCCAAGTTCTCACCAGGTCATCCCTCAGCCATGAAGTTTTGGGATTTCTCTCCAAGTTAATTTGATATTCTTGTGCACGAGGGGAAAAAAAAAAAAAAAAATAGGAAGGTGGCGGCTGGGTTCGGTATGTTGGAACAAGGTGGGATTGGATCTTGGGAGTAGGAATGAGGAGCAAAGATTTATCACAAGGCAGAAACGACTCCAACAGCAGATGTGGAAAGTACAGGGACAAATAATCCCAGGATCCCTGAGGCTGGAAAAAATTTCCAAGGTCATGGAGTCCCAGCCATGCCCGGTGCCCTGTCCCCAGCCCAGAGCACTGAGTGCCACCTCCAGGTGCCACCTGCAGGGATGGGCACTGCAGAGCTCCCTGGGCAGCCCCTGCCAAGGCCTGAGCCCCCTTTCCATGGGGAAATTCCTGCTGCTGTCCGAGCTGAGCCTCCCCTGGCCCAGGCTGAGGCCGTTCCCTCTGCTCCTGTCCCTGTTCCCTGGGAGCACAGCCCGACCCCCCCGGCTGTCCCCTCCTGTCAGGGGCTTGTGCAGAGCCACAAGGTTCCCCCTGAGCCTCCTTTTCTCCAGGCTCAGCCCTTTCCCAGCTCCCTCAGCCCCTCCAGGGCTCCAGCCCCTTTCCCAGCTCCCTTCCCTGCCCTGGACACGCTCCAGCCCCTCCAGGGCTCTCCTGCAGGAGCCAGAGCTGGACACAGCCCTGGAGCACAGAGGGACAATCCCTGCCCTCACTCCTCACAGACCTCACTTTGTTTCTGGGTTCTCTCCGAGTTTCCCGGGTCTGAGATCCTTTCCCGGGCTGAACAAATCCAGGACAGCTGCCAGGCCCGTGGGACGTGTGGCCACCGTCCCTGTCCCCTCCTGCCCCACAAAGCGCTCTCCTCTCACCGAGCTGCGCCAACCAAACCACGGGAGGGACAACGTGGCTCCAAAAAGCATTCCACAGGTATTCCCAGAATTCTGACAGCTTCGGCAGGCCGGGGGCTGAGAGCTGCTGGGGCCGGCATCGCTCCATCACCCAAATTCATGGAGTTTTAGGGTTCTGTTTTTATCCCAGGGCCTCTTTTCCTGGCTCGGGAGGGAGCTCTTCGCTCCTTTCCTCCGGGAATTTTTGTTGTGCCACTGCCAGGCTGTGGAGGCGGAGGTTGTGCCCAGGTTCTCTCCCATTCCTGCTCCTTGCAGTGGCATCCCGGGAAAAGATGAGTTCCCTGACGGGAGGAGGATGAGCAACCACCAGCGGCAGCATCCTAAAGCAGCTGTGCCGTGGATTTTTTTTTTTTTTTTTTGCCCTGAAATTTGTGGAATTCAGGAGAAAACTCGGAGCCAAGCTCTCAGTGCAGCTGTCCCTGCCACTTCTCAGGAAATTTGTGCTCCAAATGAATCAGCTAAGAGGGAACAGAGGAGTTTTTCCCCTCATTTCCACGCTGCCTGCTCTGAGTTTGGGACAGAGGGCGGAACAGATCCATGGAATCCATAGATTCCTAGAAAACAAAAGCTGTTTTCCAGCAATGCAAAGGCACCAGAGCTATCCAAGGAAGAGAATTCCTTGCGTTTGGTGCTTTGCAGGTGGTGAGGTTCAAACCTGAGCGAGCAGAGCTTCCCCACCGCCCCTCTTCCCACTGAATTGTGCGGAACTGGAGTTTAAAAACTCCAACAAGAGCCAGGATTATCAGAAGAGGGATCCAAGGGTTTTTTTCTCACAGCCTGGCAAGCCAGGAAATTCATCGTGTCCTTTTCCAGCCTCTTTTTTTTTTTTTTTTTTTTTGCTTCCATCATCGTAAATTTAATATTTATGCACCCAAAGGCCCTCCAGGCCCTTCAGCAGTGACCGGGAATGGGTGAGGATTCCCTCAGCCTGTCATTTCCCGGGGAAAAAAGGGAATTTCTGCAGGAAATCAGTTTGTCTCTTGAACATTAAAAGACCGCTCTTGTCCTGCTGCTCATCCAGTGTAAAGCCAGGCCTGGCTGAACTGGGAGATTGTGGATGCCAGGGAATTTTTCAGCAGCACCACATTTTAGGGAAGTTCCTTTGCCTCGAATTCCTCTAAAATCTCCAGGCTGAAATTCCCAAGGAGGGAAAAGGGACACGAAGCTTCCCAGCCCTGTTTTCACCTCCTGCCCTTCGCCTGTGGTGCTCTGGCAGATCCTCTGGGCCTGAGGAATTTTTCGGGTCAGATTTTTACTCTTGGCACAAGTTCTTTCTTGGGATTTCTTTGCTTCTCCTTTTGGGCTTCACCAAATCCAGAGAGAGCGCTTTTTTTTCTTTCTTTCTTTCTTTCTTTCTTTCTTTCTTTCTTTCTTTTTTTTTTCCTTTTTTTTTCCCCTACGGTTTGGAAAATTTGGGAAAATTTGGGGAAAATTGGGGAAAATTTGGAAAAATTTGGGAAAAATTGGGAAAAATTTGGGAAAAAGGAGTGAGCTGGACACACCTTCAGCTGCCACTCCCCTCCCAGCAGAGCTGCACCTCAGTTCTTTCCACTTCTCAAACACGGACACTTCTCCCAGCTGTGCCCTGAAGACTTGTGGGATTTACTGCAGAAAATCAGGGAACGAGGAATCTTTGGGATCACAGCTCAGTTCCCAGCGCCTGCAGGGGCTGAAATTTATTCTCTCAGATCATTTTTGCTCCATTTCACTCTGGGCTTCCTGACCCGTGAAATGTGGGGTTAAACCTTTTAGTGTCTCTGTGCAGGAGGCGACGGCTGAAGTGATTTATCCCAAATCCCAGAGCCGGCAGGGACAGGAGCTGTGTTCCCATCTCCAAACCCTGCCTCCAGCCCCAAATGTCCCACAGGTGGATTTGAAAGGCTGGGAAGTTCAAAAAGCAGCTTTTAGAGCCGCCCCACCCCACTTTTATCTGCGCCATCCGCCCGTAGAAGTGGTCCCAAACCAGCTGGGCGCTTTCCTGCTTTCCCACTGAAAATGTGTGAGGATTCCCATCCCAAAAACAACTTGGAGAAGCACCTGGAAGAGCCCTGCCTGGACCTGCCCTGTTGGAGGGCTGACAGCAGTGGTTTGGTCTGGCCAGGCCACCTGGGAAGGTTTTTCTCCCTCTGTTCCATTGGTCCAGAGAAGCCTAAATGTGATCCTGAACCTTAAGGGACCTTTTCCATATTTTTCCACGTCTTTGACGGTTTTGTTTTTTTTTTTTTTAAAGAGTGACCAGGCCAACAAAGGCTTTGTGCAGAGGAGGTTTCTGAGTTTTCCAAGGTCTCCAGGAGGTCTCAGAACAGGTGAGGCCACACTTCAGTTCTGCACCCCACACTCCAAGAGAGGACATTGAAGGGCTGGAACTTGGGAATCCCAAATCCCAAGGCTTGGAGGAGACCTTCAGGATCATCCAGTGCCACCGTCAGCAGCCCAAAGCCATGTCCCCGAGGGCCGCACTCAGACTTTTCCTGAATGTTTCTGGAGATGGTGACTCCACCACATCTCTGTGCTAGCATTCCAAGGTTTTTCCAGTGGAAAAAAAGATAATTCCAAGTTTTAAAGTGAATATTCCCTTGGAAGCTTACCCATCCTCAAGCCATTGCTCCTGAAAAATTCGAAAACTCCAAGGAATTTCCCAGCTTTGAACTGGTATCTCTCTTTCAAACTGTTTTTTCTCCCTGATTTCAGAGCCCAATGAGCTTCCTGAAAATCAATCCCCATCAGCTTTATCCGGAGGAATTCTGATTAGGAACGGTGAAGCATCCTCGGATTGATCTGAGTTTCTCGCCTTGGCCCGTCCTGATTCCCTCCCTGGCAAATCCAGGCGGGTTGTGCCTTTTCCAGAGGAGTTGCATCAGCAGCAACCCCGAGCAAGTTTTGGCTCCTCCATCCTCCAGTTGCTTCATCCATCCCCCCCTCACCACCACAAATATTGGTGCTATTTGAACCTAATTATGTTTTTCTTTCTAAACCCAGCCCCGTCGGAAGCTTCCTGCCCTTATTTGGGTGAGTAACAAAGGAGAAATATGATTTTTTTTTTCTTCCCCTCCCCCCCCTTTTCTTTCCCTTTTAAGTTGTTCAACTTCGACACTAATAAAGGTATTATGTGGAGTCATCTCCAAACTATATCCCATATATCATTCCCAGATAAAGATCTTTGTCTGGGACTTTGTCTGAGGAGGATAATGTTTCACTCCTGGCGCCTGGGAGTCTCCTCTTTCTAACATAACACATATTTGTTATAGTCTTACTAAACCTGGCTGGCTTCAATGCCCCAAAAATCAGTTTGCACTTTGATTTTTTTTTTGGGGCCAATTAACGAAGCTCATCGGCCCATTCCTTCTTCTGCTGGCTGCTGGATGCAAAGAAAATGGGGGAAAAAAACCCCCAAAACCACTGGGAATTGGTGGAAGAGGTAGGGAAAGGTTTGTGTCCCACATCCCTTGAGGATGGAGGTTGTGGAGCAGCCCCACAACAATTTGGGTGCACTTCAAAATCCCCGCAGGGTCGTTTTCTCTGGCGGGAATTAGGGAACGAGGATGTGCCTGTGAGAAATCAATCCCTGCAGGAACCACAGATTCTCCTTCGAATTTGGGTGAATTCTGGGAATAATTCAAAACCTTGGAGCTCCAGCGTTGAGACCACACCAAAACTTTTCCCGGTGTTTTGGGTTCAGACTCTTCGGGTGCTTTCATTTTGTGTTTGGGAGCCTCCGTGTCGGTTTTTAAGAGCTAAACAGACCTGTGTGTATCCAAAATAAAAGGGATGAAAGTGGAGAGGGAATCTTAAAAGCCTGACACAAGGCAAGGAATTCGAGGGGAGTCTCCCAGGTTTTCCTCCAGTTGCTGATGCATCCCCGGCAGCAGAAATTCCTGAAGCAGAAAAATTAGAGGAGTTGAGCGAGACTTACTGAAGGCACGTTAAAAAAAGGGAAAAAAAAAAAAAAAAGAAAAAAAGTGCAGGTAAATAATTTAAACCTCTTGCTCATCATTTGTAAATTGTTTTATTTGGTGAGTAATTCCCAGATTTAAGGGAATTAAGAAACACTTAATAAAAACCCTTAATTAAAATAAAAAAAAAAAAAACCGAAACAAAACAGAAGAGGTGTTTTTGGTTTTTTTTTATCTCCCAGGTGCTGAGGTCCAGGTGGCAGCGCCAGTTTTGTCCTGCAGATTTCTGCAGTTTGGCTCCAGGAAGGTGGCAGGCAGCGGATTCCAGCCCTTCCAGGGCTTTCTCCTCATCCTCCTCCTCCAGAAATGCCGGAGCTCTGGAGCCCCTCCGGAGGAGCCTCTGCAGGGCTGAGGCTTGAGCAGAAGAGGGTGGAACGAGCCCAGCAATTTCAGCTGGGTGATGACACCAAAAAAAACCAAACCAACCCAGATCTGGGGGAAAGCTTGAGCTCAGCTTAGTGCTGAGCTTAGCTTGGAAAATCCTCCAGCGTCCACGTCCCTGCAGCCACTAGGGAGCTGCCTGGTTCCATGGGATTTTCCCCCTCTGGAATTGCCAGTCCCAGCTCCAGCCCCTGGAGCTGGCAGAAATGCTCTGGGTCGCTGGCATCCCATGGATTCTTTCCCTGTAAAGCACTCAAGGGTCTGGATCAGGATGTTTATCCCTCCTGATTCCTCCGTCCCACTGGATACGGGATTGGGGTGAGGAATTCCTGCCTGTTCCCCTCTCTGTCCCAAAAAGCAGATGGAGCTGCTTCTCCAAGAAAAATTCACTTCCTTGCTCCTCCACTTGTCCCCAGATGTGTTGACTTAATTTTATCCTTGATCCCAAGGTAAAAATATTCTAGAAAATCTGGGAATCAACTGCTTTGGGAATCTCCCATGTTCCCATGTTATTTTAAATTTTTTGTTTTGTTCTGTTTTAATTTCTGTCTCTTCCCACCTGTTCTCCCTGTGGTTTGAACAAGCCAAAGTGATCTAATAGACTTTAAAATGTGCAAATATCAAATCAAATGAATTCCTAACTTTCTCTGGATACTTGGTATATATATATATTTTTTTTTCCTGAAGGAATTCCTTATCATTGCTCTTTCCCAAAGCTATCCAATTCCAATGCTTTGTGCACTCAAATGCTGGAAGAAATCACTGTGGGAAATGCAGAATTTTCTTTGCGGGTGTTTTGTTTGTTTGTTTGTTTGTTTTCATTTCTTTTTGGGTGTTTTGTTTGTTTTTTGTTTTGTTTTGTTTTGTTTTGTTTTGTTTTGTTTGTGGGGGCCTGGGACTGGGGTTTGGACCAATGTGGTTCTCTGGACAACAGGGGGAGGGAAGTGTGGGGTTATTCCATGTAAAGACTCTGGAAAAGAGGGTGCCCAGGGATTAATGATTACCTAGACCATGTGGATTGTTATAAATTAAACATAATGAGGAATTTTCTCTCCTTGAAAAATTAGTGTGGGAATTACCAAAGGTGGAAGAGGCCTCCAGGATCACCCAGTGCCACCCCAGCATCACCCCAAACCCTGTCCCCAAGGGCCACATCCAGACTGTCACCCTAAAGCTCAGCTTAACTTCATCTCATCTCTCTGGCTTTGCAGGAACCTGACCTTTGGATGGGAGGGACCATCCTGGAGACTCCTCACAGCCCTCGAGGTGCTGAGTCTGGGAGCAGATGAACTGTGAGTTGTGGCACCCTGGATATTTGCTGGATGTGCAGGTGCCTCCTGCTTTTATTTCATGGAATCACCGGGGTGGGAAGAGCCCCTCAGGATCACCCAGAGCCACCCCAGTGCCACCAGCATCACCCAAACCCTGTCCCCAAGGGTCACATCCAGACTCCTCTGGGATAATTCCAATGACTGCAAACCTCCCTGGGCAGCTCATCCCAAGGCCCGACCACCCTGGCAGGGAAAATTTCCTTTCCCAATCTCCACCCTGACCCCTCCAAACTCACTTAACAACACAATCCACTGCAAGGAGGGCAATCCCAGAAGGATGAACCCTCAGAACACCCACCTGGCACCTCCCCTGGCTCCTCTCCAGGCCCTTTGCAGGAGCAGCTGGGACACAGCCGCCCACAGGCCGCTCGCGTCCCTGGGGGAATTCCAGCGGGTCCCATGGGAATGCTGCACTTTATAAGGGCATTATTTACAAGGGAATTATTTTTATAAGGACATTATTCAGCGTTTCATCTGTCCAAGAGCCCCTGCCGGACGTGCTGTCCCGGGTGTCACCGCTCTGAGTCACGGCTCACGAGGGAAACGACCGGGTTTGCTCTGGGCTCTGGGCCCAGCGTCCAACCTCAGCACTTTCCTTCGGTCCACCTGGCCTCAGCTCCCTCCCAGATTTTCCCAGGAGCTCGTTAAAATAACGCTGAGGTTTTTCTCCTTCGGTGTTTGTGGAGGTTTTGGCGGGGAAGTTTCCTGCAGGGGAGCAAAACAGCGCGCGGGCAATCGGGGCCTCGTTTTGCTCGGCCCAAATAAACTCGCTGTGCTTTCAAAGCGGAGCCACGGGGAAAACGGGGCTGGGAACAAGGGTTTTGGGGTTGTTTTATCCCTAGTGAGGTTCACAAAATCACGGAATGGGTTGGGTTGGAAGGGAGTTTTAAGGGTCGTCCAGTCCTCCAAGCCCCAACATCCAGCCTGGCCTTGGGATCCAGGGGCAGCCACAGGTGCTCTGGGAATTCTACTCCAGGGCCTTCCCACCCTCCCAGGGAACAATTCCTGCCCAATATCTCATTGAAGATTTTCATGGGTTGTGCAGAAGCAGAAGAGGAAAATCTTTTGTGTGTGTTTAATTCAGGTCCACGTAATTTTGTATTTCAGTGTTGTCCTAAATTGAGATTTTCTTTTTAAGTGTATATTGAATTTTTCCTGCCTTGAATCCTGATCCGTTTTCCAGCAAATTCATGAAGGACAAAACTCGTTATTCTGGACTGTGTCCTCTAATTCTTAGTATTATTAACCCACTAAAACAAATCCAGTTGATCTGGCTTTGCAGTTCTGCCTCACATTTCAAAAACATTTTGCTGGCAAAGGAACTTTTTATTTGTGTTTTTCTGTTTTGAATGCAGCAGCGGACACTTGAGAACTGGGACAAAAGTGAGGCCTTGCACCATCCTGGCTGTCATCTCTTCTTTCAGAGCTGCAGGGACAGATGAGATGAGAATTTCAAACTCTTCAGTGCCCTGTCACTTGTTGGCCCGAGGAGCCACCAGCTGCTGCAGTCTGGTGTCACTTCCCAGGCACCTCCTGGGGGATTTAAATGAAGTTTTTCTTTAATTCAGCACCGGGGCCCTTCTTACATGACCTGGGATCTCTGGGAAGTGAGGATGTGGCAGGCAGGAGCTGCAGGAATGGTTCAGGAACCCCCAGGAAACGTCCCCAGAGTCCTGCCCTCATTTGTGCTCGGCCACCAAGTGCTGCTTGCAAGGGTCTGATGATTTTTCTCTCTTTATTATGGAAGATTTGGAGGCACCAGTGACAGGTTCTGTTTGCTCCTGGGTTTCCTGGAAGCCTGGGAGGGTCTTGGTCAGGATGGAGGAGGCAGCTGAGGACAGGGCAAGGAACTGGAAGTAGGTGTAGACCAGGAACCCAGCTGAGGGTCTGACATCTGAGACAAGCTGGGAACAGGGCTGGATTCACACCTGGAATGGGCTCAGGAGACATCCCCGGGCTCAGGTGATGCCTTGGGAAGGCTGAGCCGGAACAGAGACTGGACAGAGCTGGAGAATAAAGTAGAGATTTATTGAAAGGCCTTTAAGGATTCACCTTGGGCAGGACAAGAGCCTGGCCAGGGCTGCACCCAAGGTGGAACCAAAATGGACACAAAATGGACACAAAATGGATACAAAAATGGACAAAAAATGGTCACAAAATGGTCACAAAATGGACACAAAATGGACACAAAATGGTCACAAAATGGTCACAAAATGGACACAAAATGGACACAAAATGGGCACAAAATGGAGCCCCAGTCACGAGGTCTCACACTTTGATAAGTTTGGGTCCATTTGCACCTTGGGGTTTCATTGTCCAGTTCCAGCTCCAGGTTCTGCAGTCCCATCCTTCTTGTTTTCTCCCCTCAGCCACCGTTGTTTGTGCTTTTGGGCTGAACACTTGTCCCAGTTGTCCTCGGTGTGCAGCAGGAACAGGATTTGTTTTGTGTGGCTGCTGTGTGCAGAGAGCTGAGTGAGCCTGAGTGTGAGCTCAGAGCTGCACCTGGGCAGCACAGAACGTGGAACACTGCAAAGAGAAAAATTAAAGCATCACAGGAGTCCTGCAAAGGCTGCAGGGAAGACACAGGCAGGGTCCTGGCTGCATCCATAGGTGGGTGGGAGCTGGCATTCCAGATGTTTTGTGGCTCCTGGAGGCCAGTGGAAGCTCCCTTTGCCTGGCTGGTGCTGTGTCTCAGCTTGGGATCCCTGATATCCGCCGTGGAGTGAAAATACTTCCATGGAACTGCCTGTGTTGGCCTGGACAAGGGATAAATTATCAGGAGGATCCGTTGGTTGAGAAGTGCAGTTCGGAAAAGCATCATTTCTATGAATGAAAGAGGAATAATGCTGGAGATAAAACTCTAAAAATTGCCTTTGTGAGGAAAAACAGAGTTTTAGAGTTGGTCTTGGACCATGTTGGAGATGGCTTGGAACAACCTGGGATAGTGGAAGGTGTCCCTGGCCATGGCAGGGGCTTGGATCTGGATCTGGGTGACCTTTAAGGTGCCTTTTAAGCAAAATCACTCCAAGACTCTGTGATTTTATGATTCAAGCACGGCTCCGTGTGATGGTGCTTGGGACACTGATGACTCCCGATGTTAAAGTTAAGCTTGCTCAGAAGTTTTTCCAAGCCGGAGCCCCGTGGCAAAAGCTGGGAAGCCAATTTTGGCACCGGGGCAGCAAAAAAAACCCCAAAAAACAACAAAACCTTAAATAACTTTGGCACCTTTAGCACAGTTAGGCCTAGAAAAGCTCACTTTTCACACCCAGCACTTTGAGCTCATTATCCTATCTCCTGCAAAAACACCACGGGGGCATTGTTTGGCTGGTGAAGAGCAACAACAAAGGGCAACTGCTGAGCTGAGACGGCAGGAGAGAATTTCGGTGCCGAGGTGGAGGCTTTGATGTGGCACAGAACGGTGGCTCACACAACAAGCAGCCACTCTGAAATTACTTGCAGAATCACTTTTTAAAATGCAAAACCTGCGTTTAGGTTAATTGAACGCGCTCTGGCTCTTGGCTGCCTGGTGAAGCTGCAGAATCTAAATGCAAACCCAGGCTGCAGCTTGTTAGAAACGTGGGGAGGTCACTTCCAGATCAGGGTGGGTTTTGTTTCAAATTCACGATGAGTTTGCCAGACACAAACAAAACAATGTCGAAAACAAAACTCTTTTTTCTCACCTTTCCCCTTTCCCCACCCCTGGGGTGCTACAGAAAGAGCAGAGAGGCTCTGCCACCCCTCGCTCTGGTGGTTTGATGTTTTTGTGGCAGCAGAATCGAGGATTTGCAGCGCTGAGCTCTCTGCAAACCCGGCCAGACTCTTTCCCAGATGATTTACAAATTTTCGCCCAAAATAAGCGGAGTCACATCTTAGCAATTTTTGTTTTTCCTCTTCAAAAGTGGCTGCGGTTCGGTGGGTCCAGACCTCGCGTGGGGGATCCTCTTCCTTATTTAAATTCAGTGCTAGAACCAGAAGCAGAATCTCGCTGGTTCTAAGCCAGCTCCAAAAAAGCTCTGTCTATCTGAGAGTTTTACCTCAACATCTTTGAGGCACTTTTAAAAGTGTCCCCTCAGTTTCAGGAGTTTTGGCTTCACGGGGCATTTGAACTGCAAAATAAAGCAGAGCCTAAAGTGAGTAAATAAGGGGAGCAGGTGAGGGGATGGAAAACAAATCCTGGGAGCACCTGAGGGAGCAGGAAAGGGCTGAGCCTGGAGAAAAGGAGGCTCAGGGGGAACCTTGTGGCTCTGCACAAGCCCCTGACAGGACGGGCAGGGACAGGAGGAGAGGAAATGGCCTCAAATCGCACCAGGGCAGGCTCAGGGTGGAGATTGGGACAGAAAATTTCCCTGACAGAGTGCTCAGGCCTTGGGCTGAGCTGCCCAGGGAGGTTTGCAGTCACTGTCTGTGGCAGTGCTCAGGAGGAGTCTGGATGTGGCCCTTGGGGACAGGGTTTGGGTGATGCTGGTGGCACTGAGGTGGCACTGGGTGATCCTGAGGGGCTCTTCCCACTGTGGTGATCCTGGGATTTTTAACATGGCAAAGATACGGCTTGCTTTTTGGTGTGCCAAAGAACTTCTGACACTTCAGGCACTGACAGGAAAGAGAAAATTGCATCAACATTCATATCAGGAGTTGTGTTTTCCACAGCCCTTCAATAACCCCTGGCACTGAGTCTCCAGCCCCTTTCCTGTGGATGTCCCATCCCTGGCAGTGTCCAGGGTCAGCTTGGACAAGGCTTGGAGCAGCCTGGGACAGTGGAAGATGGGATCATTTGGATGATCCCAACCCTGCCCATGGGATCATCTGCATGAGCTTTAACCTTCGCACCTGGTTCTCTTCTGCAATGCAGCCACACGCACCCAAAACATTCCACGAGTTCCATCCCGGCGCTGGGGATGGATCTGATCCAGCTCTCAGCTCTGCCCTGGGATCAGAGTTTTCCTCGGATTGTGCAGCACGTACAGAACAACCCAGTCTCCAACACCTCAGCACCCAACCCGAGCACCTGCCTTGGAACCACGGAAATCCAGGCTCGGCTTTGGGAGAGGCTTTGGAAAGGCTTAGTCCTGACAGGTATCCCGGTGAGGTGAGGAATGCAGGGCAGCTGGCAGCTATAAATAGGCACCTGTGGCTTGCTGAGGATGATGTGAGAGGCTCCTCTCTGGCAGGAAAATTCCTCAGGGCAGGAAAATTCCTTCAGGAGCCAAAGGGCATCGCCGGGGTGTTTGAACCAATGTCAGGAGGTTCACACTGCATAAATATCAGAGATTTCAGGATAATGAGCCTTTAAATTCGGTACAGGGATAACACTCCAGTTCAGAGCTGTGCTATTCCCGGCTGGAAAGAGGAATAAAGCCATTGGCTGGTCCGTGAGCAGCTGTTTTTAAAAGACACGAGAGTATTGGTTAATCTCAGTGTGAATGCTCAGTCCTGTGTCAAGCTCAGGACTGTCTGTGTTTAATCTCTGCAGAGGAGAGATTTCACCTCCATTTCCTTCACCAGGCATTCCCAAATTTAATATCAGGAAGCTCGGTATGGGATGGGCTTCGTGGAGATGCTTCTTCTGCAGCTGAGGGTCGGGACTGGATGACTTTAAAGTCCCTCCCAATCCAGGCCATTCTGTAATTTCAGGATTTAGTTGGACAAACCCTCCAAGATCATCGAGTCCGACCAGCTCCCCCACCACAAAAAAGTGCCACTTTCGCCTGGCTTTTAAATCCCTCCAGGGATAACGAGCCAAGGGCTTCCCTGGGCAGCCTGCTGCAATATTTGCCAGCCCTTTCCATGAGGAATTTCCCCCCAAAATCCAACGGAAACGCCTCCAGAGCTGTTTTGGGGTGGGTGAAAAAGCAGGGAAGCAGCAAGTGCCCAAGCACCAATTAGCGCCAGCCAAGAGAGAGCAAAGAAAAGGGAGTTAAACCACAGAATCCACAGCTACTGAGCCCGGCCTGGCTCAACCGCAGAGCGCAGAATCCCCAACCACAGCAATCAGGTGACGCCACCAATATTCAGCACAGGGATCCGCAGAGAGCGGCTCCAGCTCCAGGAAACCCTTTTGGGAACGTTCCTTTTTCCGTGTCTGCAGACATCACCCCGGAGCAGCCTCACACGGGCTGGGCAGTTCTTTCTCTCAGCAGCTGGAGCAGGTGTTTTTGGGGTGTGGTGCTGATGGAAAGGAGGGAACCTGTGGGATTTTTGGGGCGCTGCAGTGTGAGCAGCAGGTGCCTTTTAGGCTTCCCCTAAAAATGAACACTCCCATGTGCTTTAACTGCACAGCTGGTCAAAAAAAATAAGGCCTTAAAATGGCACATCTGGCCTCAGATAATTCCTTCCAGTTTTTCCTAGGGGGGCTTTAAATGAGTGGAGCATGGATGGAGCCACTCAGGAGAAAAGGAGGCTCAGGGGGAACCTTGTGGCTCTGCACAAGCCCCTGACAGGAGGGGCAGGGACAGGAGGAGAGGAAATGGCCTCCAATCGCACCAGGGCAGGCTCAGGGTGGAGATTGGGACAGAAAATTTCCCTGTCAGAGTGCTCAGGCCTTGGGCTGAGCTGCCCAGGGAGGTTTGCAGTCACTGTCTGTGGCAGTGCTCAGGAGCAGTCTGGATGTGGCCCTTGGGGACAGGGTTGGGGTGATGCTGGTGGCACTGGGGTGGCTCTGGGTGATCCTGAGGGATTCTTCCCACCCCGGTGACTCCATGAAATAAAAGCAGGAGGCACCTGCACATCCAGCAAATATCCAGGGTGCCACAACTCACAGTTCATCTGCTCCCAGACTCAGCACCTCGAGGGCTGTGAGGAGTCTCCAGGATGGTTCCTCCCATCCAAAGGTCAGGTTCCTGCAAAGCCAAAGAGGTGAGATGGAGTTAAGCTGAGCTTTGGGTGACAGTCTGGATGTGGCCCTTGGGGACAGGGTTTGGGGTGGTGTTGTTGGCGCTGGGGTGGCCCTGGATGGTGCTGAAGGTTCCTTCCCACCTTGATGATCCTGGGATTCTGGAAAGTCTCCCCTCCCGACTCTGGCTCATGAATTCACCCCACTAAATCCCCTCACCCCACTCCACGCCTCCCCTGGTGCTGTGACCTTGTCCAAATCCATTTTGGAGGCTCAGCTCCAGGACAAACCTTTCCAGCCTCTCCCCGTGCTGCACTTCCATCCCCACAGCTCCCAGAGGACACAAGACTTGTTGTGCTCGGTGTAAATATCCAAAATAATAACGGGAAGCTTTTCATAGCCTTCAGAGCTCTGCCCTGAAGCTTCCAGCTGCAGATCCCATGTGGATTTCATTAGGACAGGATGATACTGGAAATTGGAATACAAGGATTGCCTGAGCAATAAAAAGGGGCAGTTCCCACCTAGTTAAACTCACAGCATCTTCTTACATCTCATCACTGCTCGTAACGGATTTCTGGAACTCCTATTAAAGAGACTTGGGCCTCTAAAAAGCTTTTTTTTAGCTGAAGTGGATCAGTTTGTGAAGTTCAATAAAACATTGCTCTCTTTGTCCTTCTGCTCCCAGAAATGCCAGCTTTGGGTTTTCCTTTCCTTTCCTTTCCTTTCCTTTCCTTTCCTTTCCTTTCCTTTCCTTTCCTTTCCTTTCCTTTCCTTTCCTTTCCTTTCCTTTCCTTTCCTTTCCTTTCCTTTCCTTTCCTTTCCTTTCCTTTCCTTTCCTTTCCTTTCCTTTCCTTTCCTTTCCTTTCCTTTCCTTTGTCCTCTACCAAGGCAGAAGGAATGATCCCTAAAAATCCCACAGGAAAAAAAAAAAAAAATCTGAGAAATACTCCTCAAATAATCCAACCCATCAGTTTGGAATCAAAGTTTGAGCAGCTACAATTTTGGGATAACCTGAGAGATTCAGGTTGTCTTTACCCATCCCAAACCACCCATTTTTCATACCCCAAATCCCAAATAATAAATATTTCTTCCCTCTCCAGCTCCTTTCCCTCAGTTTCTGTGTCCTGCTGCCAGAAGGTTTTTAGAAGGATGAAAGAGGCTTTGTAAATTAAGAACTATTGATGAGAACTGGGAATGGGAGAGAACAAAAATACATCCTCAGAGTCTTTGAAGAAAATGTCCTCGTGGTGGGAGATCCAAATTAAAACCAAACCTTCCTCGGGGCACAGAAAGCTGGGATTGGGACGAGGTGGGCGGAGAAATTTAAATTACCTCAATATACAATGGGGAATAGTGCAGATGGTAGGGTGGGTGGGTGATGGAGGGATGGATGGATGGATGATGGATGGAGGGATGATGGACAGATGATGGATGAGGGATGGATGGATGGATAGATGGATGGATGGATGGATGGATGGATGAGTGGAGGGATGGATGGATGGATCGATGAGTGGAGGGATGATGGATGGATGGATGGATGGATCGATGAGTGGAGGGATGATGGATGGATGGATGGAGGGATGGATGATGGATGGAGGGATGGATGGATGGAGGGATGGATGATGGATGGAGGGATGAGTGGAGGGACGGATGGATGGATGATGGATGGATGGATGGATGATGGACAGATGATGGATGAGGGATGGAGGGATGGATGGATGGAGGGATGGATGGGTGGAGGGATGGATGATGGATGATGGATGGAGGGATGGATGATGGATGGATGATGGATGGAGGGATGGATGGATGGAGGGATGGATAGATAGATGGATGGATGGATGGATGGATGGAGGGATGGATGGATGGATGATGGATGGATGATGGATGAGTGGAGGGATGGATGGATGGATGGATGGATGATGGACAGATGGATGGATGGATGGATGGATGGATGGATGGATGAGTGGAGGGATGATGGATGGATGAGTGGAGGGATGATGGATGGATGATGGATGGATGATGGATGAGTGGAGGGATGGATGGATGATGGACAGATGATGGATGATGGATGGATGGATGATGGATGGATGATGGATGATGGATGGATGATGGATGATGGATGGATGGAGGGATGGATGATGGATGGATGATGGATGATGGAGGGATGGAGGGATGGATGATGGATACATGAGAAGCTGCTGCACCTTCCCCCTTCTCCCTCACACATAATTCCATAATAAATATGGGATTTTCCTGGGGATGAACAGCATGGAGGCTGTAAATTTAAGGACAAAATTTAAGCTCTCAGTGGATTTAAAATTTTAGGACCCTTAAAAAAGGATATTCCTTTTCCAAAGGGTCATTTCCCTCTGTTTCATTAATGAATCCTAAAGAATATATCTGGGAAAAGGCATTTTATGCATCAATTCTACATTTCTGCTCTTTGCCCACAAATTCCAAGTAGGTCGGTGTTACTGCTCCAAGACTTTTTGGCACTTTTCCCAAAGCAGAGTTTACAAAACCTCCACCCAAAGCCTTCCTTACCTGTTTGAGGACCAGGAAGCTCCTAAAGGGGCTGGAGCACCTTCTCCAAGGAGCCAGGCTGGGAGAGCTGGGGCTGGAGAAGAGGAAGTTGTGTGGAGACCTCAGAGCCCTGTCCTGGTTTGGAAAGACAGGTGTCTGCTAAGGAAGGCAGGAGCCTCCCTTGGAATGGAGAATATAATCCTCCTCCCTCTGAATTATTAAAATAATTTTGAAATTAAGGGGCTCTCAGGCAAAGATAGGGGAATAGGAATAACAGTCCTTTACTAGGAAAATTAAAATAAAAAATGTAGTAGTACAAAAAACCCCCAAACAAACAAACAAACAAAACCAACAGCAACAGATCCAGCCGGGAATGCCGGGCTCCTCCCCTGGCTGCAGCATCTCCCGATGGAGGATGGAATTGTCTCAGCCCTGCAGTGAGCCTGGATGGGCCAGGAACAGCAGAGATCCCTGCAGGGAGGAGGGGTCCTGGAAGGGATAAAGAGCAGTGACACACCTGGATTCACAGCTGGAAATAGAACACAGACTTTTGGTTACATCTTGCATGGAAACCCAAGACAAGCCCCTTCCAGGATATGAAGGGACTACAAGGAATCTGGAGAAGGAACCTTGTCCAGACCTGGAGTGAGAGGATGAGGGGGAATGGCTCCCAGTGCCAGAGGGCTGGGCTGGATGGGAGATTGGGAATCAGGAATTGTTCCCTGGCAGGGTGCTGAGGCCCTGGCACAGGGTGCCCAGAGCAGCTGTGGCTGCCCCTGGATCCCTGGCAGTGCCCAAGGCCAGGTTGGAGCAGCCTGGGACAGTGGGAGGTGTTCTTAAAAATATCCTCACTATTCGAAAGCCATGGATTTGTTTCCCTGGGGGTGCCGCTCTCACTGGAGCTCAGCATTTCCCTGCCAAAGCTGAGCGGGGAACTGACCCTCCCTTAATGCGAGTGGAGTTGGATAAATAAACACCAACATAATAAACACAGGCAGCTCTGGCTTTGTGGGAAGAGCTGCAGCATGAAAATGTGGGGCAGAGGAACAGGTTGGTGCAGCTGACTGGAACTTTTCCAGGGTTTCTCACTGACAGCTGGGTCGGCAATTCCAGGTGAATCCTGGTGCAGCAGTGGGATGTGTTTGCTTCCCCAGTCAGGCACTATCCCCACTCTGTTTTATCACCTGGTTCTTTGTTTCTCTTCCCCACTGACCTGGGAGGGGAATGTATTTATTGGAAAAGCCTGACCAAGTGCAACTCTCTGATATTCATTTTACGAAGAGGGTGAACAACTCTTTCCCAACAGTTTTTATATTCCCTACAGGCCACTTTATCAGCCAGATTTATTCCAGTGAGAGGATTTAACTCAGGCCTCCCTCAGCACAGCTTTTATGACTTGGAAATTCAGATGGAGACTGTGAAGGCAACACTTATTTCCCACAAGCTTTGTTACTGGTTAGGAATGACCCTAACAAAACCATTGATCTTTGTTTTTTCGCTGGGAAGGAAAAGCTGGGGAATTCTGGTGGAATTTTCCGCTCGCTTCCTGTGGTGCATAGAATCGGTGCCAGAGCCCAGGAAAAAAATCATGGAATCATGGAATAGTTTGGGTTGGAAGGGACTTTAAATCCCACCCCTGCCATGGCAGGGACACCTCCCACTGTCCCAGGCTGCTCCAAGCCCCAGTGTCCAACCTGGCCTTGGGCACTGCCAGGGATCCAGGGGCAGCCACAGCTGCTCTGGGAATTCTGTGCCAGGGCCTTCTCACCCTCACAGGAAATTAGTTTTTTCAAATATCTTGCCTTCCTCACATGCAGGTGCCCATCAGGAGGGGAATTTCTGTCTCCTCCTCCCGTTTGGTCCCAACTAGATCCAGTCCGAATGCTCTTCCTTGCCCAGCTCTCACTTTGGGAACACTTCTCCAAATTTTTTTACCTCTCCACGAGCGTGTATGTGGCAATAGTGCAGGCAATGCTTGGGAAATGATGGAGAGGAACGAATAATGCTGCTAAGCCGAGCATTCGGTGTTAGAGTCCAGGGCATTCCTTTGGTTGCCCTGGAGGGTCAGGGACCTGGACAGGGGGGTCTGGGACCCCAGCCCAGAGCTCAGAGAGACACTGGCTTTGATCTCACTCCATGGGAAAAACTTCCTACACTGAGAGAAGGTTTACAGGCCACAAGAATGTGAAAAATAGTAGTTTAGCTTATCACAGGGTGAGAAAATAGTAATTTTAGGTTCCTAGCGTTGAAATGAATGGGGACAAGATGGAGAATTTGGGGCGTTGCCTCCTTCTTCTTCTCCTTCTCCTTCCCTCACTCCATTTCTGCATTGACGTGGCACAAAGTAGTTAGTGAGGATTGGGTCAGAGTAGAGATGACCTTTTTAGTAATAGCGATAGACATTGGTAAGAAATAGTAAACAAGAAATACGTAGTAATTAGTATAAAAGATAAGGACAGCCCAGCTCGGGGGGAGACGTGAGGAATCCATGCAGCTGCGAACATCTTGTCGGACTCCGAGAAAATTGTAAAATAAGAAAAAATAAAAGAAGTATGCAACACTGAAAAATCTAAACCTGAGAACTCCGTCTCTTCCTTCGGCTTAGCTCAGAGCTGTGCAGGGGAGCAAAAGACCCTGAAACCACCTGAATGTCGGGGAAAACCCCCAACAATTCAGTGCTAAAGAACTGCATTTTATTAAAA